>NC_065515.1:37661107-37716559 GCF_006386435.1 Epinephelus moara | reverse complement strand
TACATTCCTTCTCACAGCCGGCTAAATGTTAGTCTGCCTAACATTTAGCCTATATTCCTAACAATTTGCTCCCTTAACATAATCCTCCAGAAACCAAAAATGCCTTCATATGGCAAAAAAGGTAAAGTAACATATATGAAATATGAAATACATTATATTCATAATACCCAATTATTTAAAGAGTACTTGTCTCCCTAATCTTTTATGTCTGTTCTCACTCCCCCACCTGAGCTGCTGTTGTTCACCATGGACAAAAAGGTAAGTGTGAGCTTATTTATCAACCATTTTTTCTTTGATATGTTTATTTTGCTAAGGTTTCTTTTCTTACTAACCATTTTTGACTTTCCTCTTATCTCATTCCACCACCTGAGCTGCTGTTGTTCACCGTGGACGAAGAAAGTAAGTATGAGCCTCTAACTTAGAGAAAAAGTGACCTAGACTAGAATTCAATATATCAAGACAGAAAGTAATGCATTATATTGTGTGAACCAGCTACATACTGTATACAATGCCTGTTTACTCATATTTCACTTATTTAGTAACTCAAAATAATTTGCTCACTCATTTATTGTTCCCTCTCTTACTCCACCATCTGAGCTGCTGCTGTTCACTGTGGACTAAAGGGTGAGTAGCTTAGTGTATATTATTGTGTAAACTAGCCACATGTGCACCTGTTTATCCTTATCCTTATAGAGCAGCCGCCCCATGTACAAGGCCCTTGCCACAGGGGCCTGGGTTCGACTCCAGCCTGTGGCCATTTCCTGCATGCCACTCCCCCTCTCTCTCCCTCTTTCACACTTGTCTGTCCTGTCAATTAAAGGCTAAAATGCCCACAGAATTTTTTTTTAAAAAAAAATCTTGCTTAATAAATCATATATTATCTGACTTACTCTTAATCTGCAGGATTATGTGCAGCTCCAACATCCACACAGGAAGCAGCAAAGGAGGAAGACCCAGACTCAGTATTTTTGCAGAGCATCCAAGGTTACCTTGACGACAGAGAAGAAATGATTACATCATTTCATGATTACAATGATTACAGGACAAGCTGGAGAGCAGACAGAGGTGAGTAACAGTTGAAATGAAAACATTAACAGATCTAATATTTCATCTTAATATTACTTATTTCAAATTCAAAGATGAGTAATGTTACTCATTCTATGGTACTATTTATTTTAGACTCAGTGTTCCTGCAGTGCACCCAGTGTTACCTCAACAAGACAGCTGGAGAGAAGTGGTCATCTGTGTTTCAGTCCACTAAGTAAGTATCTTAATTTTACAAAAATAGCAATACATCAACATATGCTGATGATATTTTTAATAGCTAACTTGTTTAAATATATTTCATCATAATCAGTGTGATAGATGAAGCCTGTGAATGTTTTCTGCACTAAAATAACCTGTGACAGATTAATAATGTTAAAACAGAGATGATTCAGTCTGCAGGCCGACACTTTACCAACAGAAAGTGTCCATTAGTCCAACAGAATTTTGAGTAACATTATTTTCTCTTATTACATGAGTACTAATGAATGTATTTGTTGTTTTAGGGCAGGACTCCTCTTGTGTCCAGGGGCCCCTGAGAGGGGATGTGAACCAAACTGCACAAAGCCAGCATCACAACCATCCACTGAACACACTCTGTCACGCTATTTCTCAACTTTACCAGTTAGCTGTTGCAATCAATAAAACACTCAGTCATCTAAAGTGACACTCTGTATTGTGAGATTGATTTTAACTTCAGTGATGTTGAGTTCATGTGATGCTTTCTGAATCAGATGCAGTTGTGTAGTAGCTAAAATGCTGATAAAATGGTAGAACAGGAGTCTCTCTAAACAAGCAGCTACACTGAGTCATCTGGATTACTTTGTAGATCCCACAACAGGTCTTTAGAAATCAGTCCACATACAGATTAAAGCATTTCCACATATCCAAAAGTGCAGCATGTATGTTAATGTGCAATTGGAAATCAGGGAGGGACTGAATTAGCCCACTCAATACAAGGGTGTCATTGTAGGGTGGGACTGATTACCAAGGGCATTAATATGAGGGAAACCCTCAAAAATCCTGAAAAGTTTGGTTTTGTTTGCAGATTTTTATTTCTCAGTAATTAGTGCCATAACTAAATTAAAACTGGCTGAACGCATTGGTTGAAGACTCAACTTTGTATGAAAAATAGTGGAAGCGCTCTGAGGCCCCTCTCACTCCTTAAAGGCTCAAAATGCTTTAGTCCGCCCCTGAGCTAGGATTCATCTCTAAAGGTGGCTAAGGCTGACTGACTGCTGATTCTGCTGGAGCAACAACGTACACAGTCATGTCTTTCCCTGAGAAAGGAAAATGAGTTTCAAATAGAAAAGAAAGGAAAGGGGAAGATGCTAAACTGACTTTACAAGAACAAAACATTTCAAAAGGTGTGTGAGAAAGACATGGATCAGGAAGGGTGGGGGGCCCACAGAGGCTACTGGTGCATAGGGCCCAGAATTTGGTTATGCTAGGGCTATGAATCGTTATGATGCAAGGTAAATCTTATAAATTGGAGCCTAACTTTTTTGTGCTTATAGATGAAGCAGTACTTGTGAGTAATGTTTGTAGGGGCCCAGCACGTAAATGACATTGAACTGGCATGCATTGTTTATTTTCCTTTACACACTGTAACTGGAGGAAACTCCTGTCAGATATTATTGCACTGTGTTTCGATGCTGTTTTAATGTTTTTAGATATGGTTAGTCAGCAAGTCAAGCTCTCACACAACAGTTGGTATACTTACTAAGTAAAATTCTCATGCTACAACTAGTTCAGTAAGTGCATTTAACTATTGTTAATATAAGCTTAAAGGGCTGCTGCTAACATATTACTACTACTAATAGTTATGATAATGTTAATCATGTATATTTGGTGTCTTTCTACATGATAAAGACAATAACTATTACTTAATTCCTTGGCCAATTTAAATATCTACAAATGTAAATTTACAAACAAAAAACAGTTTGTCAATACCATTCACATCTAATAATAATCCAGATGTGGCTTGTATAAACCACATCTGGATTATTATTATGATTATTATTATCATAGTAATAATAACAACAACAACAACGACAATAATAATAATAATATAATTTTTCTTTTAATAGATTTGCTTTTACGCTTTTCTCACTTAATGTCTTTTTTCAGTCATTATTTTCTCCACGTGTTGCAGTTTTCTGGTTTTACCACTTGATGACAGTGTTGCCTTGTTTGTATTTTGTATTACGCTCAATAAAGCTGTCGGGGAAAAAAACTACAATCCCAAGATGCATTACGTGAGCCGTTGCCAGGATACACCACAGACGGTACGGTAGGTCTCAGAAGCTACCTGCTAGCTACAGTTAGACGCAGACAAACGCGTTCACACTGAACTCCGACTGATACATGTAAAACAAAGAGAGGTAATTTATCTCTGTAGGCCTTTTATCCGTTAAACCGTGTGTTTGTTGTCTTGGACGGTTTAAAACCTCCCGTGGTTCGGTTTATTGTTAGTTGTCTGATGCTAGGTGGCTAACGCGAGACGGTAGACGGGCGTAACAGCTGTGTTGTTTATAAACTTGGTTGTTGGTAAACTGTTATATCAATATTAAAGCGCATCTAAACGCTAGATAAATGTGTGTAACCATATTTGGGTTCACACGATAATGTGTTAGCGTCCTATGGAGCGGGCTGACCGGGGGAAAGACACTAGACTGCTGAAAAACCAACCGTACGACGAGAGCCTGGAGGTGGTCGACTCTGAGGAGGTAGCGAGCGTCTACAGCCCGACTCCCCGCAGCCAGCATCAGGTAACATCCGCCCACCACCACCCCTGGACTGTGTGTGTAGACAAAGAAATGTCTACAGAAGTAGCCTACCTCATGTTATAACGTTAATGTAACGGTATGCACTAGGACTGCAGACTAGTCACTATCAGCTCCATGTACGTTAAGTATCAGCAGTAAAATACTCTCAAGTATAAGCTTCATGTAGTTGGAGTATCAGTAGTACACAAGTATTGGCAGAATTGTGTGGTTAAAGTACCTACTGTAAAAGTACACATGTATTGTCAACTTCATGTTGTGTCAGTATCAGGAGTAAAAGTAAACAGGTATTTTCAGCTTCATGTATTTGAAGTAGGCTATCAGCAGAAAAAGTACACAAGTATTATTAGCTTCATGTGGATAAAGTATCAGAAGTAGAAATACAATACATAATAATGCAACAGACAAGTTTTATTTTGCTTTGTCATCCAGTTACTGACTGAATTAATATTAATTAGTGACCAGTGGGTGTGAGCTGCAAATAGGAGCTGCTACCTGAATATCTTCCGCACTGAGCTGTGATCATCAGAGAGGACAGTCACTTAGCAGCTTCTTCTCATTCACACACTCTAATTTTCACTTTCATGCAATGAACTGCTGCTCTGTGGGCTGTGGTGGACAAAACACAGTGAATGTGTTTGATGGGGTTGACTTTAGCCTATAGTGATGCTGTTGTCACCTTTCTCTCTCCTCTGACATCAGATGAAGATAACTTTTGTGTTTTCAGTCAGAGTCCAGGAGGAGCAGGACGGAGCGAGGCCTGATGTCGGCCAACAGTGATGATGAAGACCACAAGCCTCTGAGGGCCGTCGAGCCAACCGGCGGGCAGCCTGGGGCCAGTCCGAACGAGGAAGATGAGGAAGAAGAAGAGGAGGAGGAGGAGGACTCTGATGAAGAGGACTCAGACGATGATGACGAGCCCGGTGATGCTCCAGAGGGGGCATATGACCCTGCTGACTACGCCAACCTGCCTGTCAGCACAGAGATCAAAGAGCTCTTCCAGTACATCATACGGTGAGCAGTTTACTTAAGAAACACACACACACACACATAATACATATCATACGCTTAATTTTTTCCATTATTGATTCATCTGCTGATTATTTTCTCCATTCATTATTCTGTTTATAAATATCAAAAAATGAAAATGCATGTTATAATTTCCCAGAATCAAAGGTGAGGTCTTCAGTCCAAAACTGTTCAGTTTACTATCAGTCACAACAGACTCTCCTGCTCCATATGATATATATGTAATAATAGTCCTGATACAGTTTGAAGAGAGAAATTTTAGATCACAGAGAGAAAAATGTTGTTACACATGATAAAAGGATTCCTTTATGAATCAGACTGACAGTTAACACAGATCTAGTCATTTAAGCTGGACGGAGAACCAGGGCACAAATAAAAGACGTCTTTTGTTGTCTCCTCTAAGTTACACCCCTCAGTGTGCAGAGCTGGAGCACAGCCTGAAGCCCTTCATCCCAGACTTCATCCCAGCTGTGGGAGACATTGACGCCTTCCTGAAGGTACAAACACAACCTGTCTGCTAATTTATTGGAGCTGCAGAAATAGGAAATACACAAGGATTCATTTTTTTTATTTAGTTTTAGTCTCACTGTTGTCATTCATTTTTAATTTTGATGTATTCTGATCACTTCTGCTGCCTGCATGTTTTCATGTTTCAGCTGTTTTGTTGCTTCCTGTCAAATTCTCAGTGGATTGCAGATGAATTAAGTTCATAAATCATCAGATAACATCATTGACAGACACAACGTTACTGAATGTAAAGACGCTTCTTATTATCGATAGCAGAACAAACAGATAAATCATCTTCTGAACAAGATAAAAATGTCGTCACAGTTCCCGTTTTCAAAACTTTTCTTTTAGTTTTAGTCTCGCTTTTGTTGTGAGAAAAGACAAAGGTTGTGCATTATACCTAACAAACTTTTATTGGTAGTAGCACTAGAAATGCTCCTTAATCTCTGTGACCCCTGATCTGACTGTGACCTGTGTGGCATTCAGGTGCCAAGGCCAGATGGTAAAGCGGACAGTCTGGGTCTGGTGGTTCTGGACGAACCCAGTGTGAAACAGTCAGACCCCACGGTGCTGTCGCTGTGGCTGTCAGAGGAGACCAAACAGCATGGAGCCACTGAGGTACTGATAACCATACACCTGTATCACACACACTCTATTCTGACTGAGATCCTGTAGAACAAGTTATATGTTGAAAATACATCATCATGTCGTTTAAATATAGATCATAATCTACCACAACTTTTCAGCTGAATGTAGTACAGCTTCCAACCTGACACTTTGTGTTTACATCCTGAGTGCGGTCAATGGTGAGCCACCACCCTACTCTCTCTCTGTTAGCGTGGACCTTTTGCTACTTTGTTAACTTTCCGTTTTTTCTTTGTTGCCTGTGTCCTTGTGGATCAGTCTGCGTCCCCCTCTCTAAATTTGGAGGGTCTGGGAATGCAGCGCAGGCTTCAAGAGTTAATTTTCTTCCTCGACAGCAGTTTGTGGAGTTTTGAGTTGTGGGGTGGATAATTATTCAGTCGAACTGATCGGAACCGCTCAGATCAGATCGATAGATTAGAAGAGCAGCTGCTGCAGAGGCAAACTTTTGGACCCAGTGCAGTGAACGATTATGCTTCTTTTTCACTGCTCCTGACGTTCTGCCGCTCTGTGTGTGCGTGGTGCAGTGAATAACTGAACGATATATATATTCCAACAGCGCTCGTAATGAGCGATACGACTCCTAAAGTAGAAAATCAAAAGGTGGCGGCAGATGTTTTAATCGTTCTGGGCCGCCACAAATAAATGAATATGTGGAAAATCCTGTCAGTAATCAGACTGCCTCTGAAGACATTAAAGGCTTTATACTTTGGTTGGATATAAGTCTCAATTTAAAATACCGTAATGACTGTCTTGCAAAGAAATAGAAATTCACACTCGGCTTTCTGTACAGGCTAAAGTCTTGTTTTTCTATCGTATAGAGAAAATGCTTAGTTGCTAGCCTATTTCTGTCTCAGATTGATTTTGGCCATACTATGTACAGGTTTGCATCGCCGTACACCTTGTCTCAGCTTGACCCCCTGTATCACTCAGCCCTGTCTATATAATTACCAAATCTAGCTCCAGGGCTCATTATTGTATCTTATACAGCATGGTAGGATGGCCATCCTTCACTTTGTGTAGCTTCCAACTGTGGTACATTCTAGTCTATTAGATCATCTCAGGTACATTTCCAATTACCTAAGCCAGAAGTTTTTATCTTTGCAAAGCAGTTATAATCTACAGCCACATAAATGGCTTCATTTTAAGGCGCTTTTACCAGCACAGAATCTGGCAAAACAAGTCTGTTCCACTACAGTCCCTGGTCCTGGAATGATCTCCTAAAATGATTTTAAACTTAGAATAGAGGAAGTGGTCACAGCTAGCTGCAGCTGCTTCATTTAACAAACAAATTCTAGATTAAATAGTGCTGCCTTATCACTCCACTCTATTATGTATTGTACTTTGACACATCTATTGTCACTGTTGTGATTTGATGTTGTCCTGCTAGGTCTCACCTGCAAAAGCAGTTCTAATCTCAATGTGACTTCCTCAATAGACAAAAGTTTTATATATACAGTATGTCACCTCTCTTCACTCTCTGTCTTGTCTGTGCCTCCACTTTTCCAATCAAATAAAGGAAGAATGCCAAAAATGAATCTTGTAAAACAAAAACAAAAACAAACACCTCATTCTGTCTGTCTGTCTCTCTGTCTGGCTCCCTGTCTGTCTTTCTCTTTCGCTCTCCCTCTCTCCTCCAGTTAAAGAAGGTAACAAGCGTTGCCAGTCCTCAGACCAACCCTCGGGCGGTGGACAGCTGGGTGGATAGTATCAGCGCTCTGCACCGCTCCAAACCTCCGGCCAGCGTTCAGTATGGCCGAGCGATGCCGGACATTGACAGCCTGATGCAGGAGTGGCCAGCTGAGCTGGAGGAGATGCTGGGCCGCCTGCAGCTGCCCCCGGCCCGCTTGGAATGCAGCCTGGCCGAGTACACCGACATTATCAGCGGCCTGCTGGACATCCCTGTTTACAGCAGCAGGATCCAGTCTCTGCACCTGCTGTTTAGCCTCTATCTGGAGTTCAGAGACTCACAGCACTTCACACGCAGAGCTTAGAGACAGGCTGGAATATCTACATCAGAGTGACACACTTGAGAGGAAAACCTGTAATCAATAATGTAATGTGTGCAGGAAGAAGTGAAAGCTGACATCGGATGTTCCTTATTTAAAGTCTGTATTCTGGCTGCTCATTTATGTGACACCTCAGACAGCAGCTGTTTATTGGTCCAGATACTCTGGGATCAGAAGTGAGAAAATGTTACGACATTCTCTGTTTGATTCTCCTCTGTTTACTTTATATTGTCAAACTTTCAAATAAATGTGAAAATGCCTTTTAAAACAGACTCCCATTCCTATATAGTTGTTTTACTGACAGGTGTTGTGTTTTACACCAGATCACAAATAACACATTTATCATCATTGATGTGTTAACAGATACTTCAATGTTTTAATGACCATATGCAGAACATCATCTCATAATTACCTTTATGAGCAGAAGGAAAACTTTCCTTTTCTCCTATATTTCTTTTACTCCTGTTCCTCCATTGCTACTAATTTGCAAAGTTAAGCATCATGTTTCAAGGAAGAGTCAGTAATGAATGAAATGTAACTAAATATTAATTTAACATCACTTGTTTAATAAACAGGTTATTTTGTACATTGACAGGTGTGTTTCAGGCCTCAGACAAAAAAAAGAAATGCTGCGGTCTGTCATTTATTCAAGTACTGTACTTCTGTACAATTGTAAGGTCCTGTACTCTACTTGAGTATTTCTGTATTTTGCTAAACTTCTACTCCACTACATCTCAGAGGAAACATTGTGCTTTTTACTGTGCTACATTTATCTGACAGCTTTAATTACTCTTCGGATATAGACTATTAATGCAAAAATAAAAAATAAAATCAACTAAATGATAATGAATTATTATAGACCAATCTACCCAGCAGTATACAGTAATTAAAATGAGCCCCACTTTTACCAGCTGCAACGTTAAAGTGATTGATCATTGCCTGAGTTATTATATATATTATTCTGAAATGGACCATTTGCATAATGAGCACTTTTACTTTTGGAATTTTAAATTTATTTTAATGTTTTTATTTCTGAAACTTGAGACTTCTGTGTGCAGCAGTAAAATAACCACAGATCACCCATGCTTGGTTCTGCGGGGATGCAAAAGTATGCATTGCACCATTATTTTACTGTTTTGCACCCTGAGTTAAAATTTAAACAATAGGCGCGCAGACTGTGGGTGTCCCCATACGCACCTGTGTGCAGCAGGAATCTGTAGGCTTGACAGGAAGTAGATGTGCAGTTTGTAAAACGGGTGTAACTGCGTCACATTACATTGTGCACACAGAAAACCTGAGACGTGAAAACGACCCAGCTGTTCGTCAATAAAATTTTATTCTGAAAGTTCTGACCGGAAGTTCAGCTTGACATTCTAGCTTAACACCGGCTTCGTCTGTCTGCACTTACAGCTAACGGGTGAGACGCAACTATATAGTTTGTTTAATTTGTTTAGCTTAGAGCTAACGTCTTACCGTCACTCTGAGGAAAAGCAAAAACATATATAATTAACGTATTTGTGACATAGTTGCCACATTCAGGTTAGCTTATGTAGCTAACTTTATGTTAATTTAACACTCGCTGCAAGGAATGAATGTGACAGCGGTTACCCACTGCTAGCATAGCTAACATAAACTTTGGCTAATAGCGTTAGCTTGTCTGGCTGACTTTGGGCAGCACAACACAGCATCTCTACAGACTGGACATTCCTCTTGACAAGCAGGTACCAACAAACAAGCCGGCCCTGGGATACGTGTCTTTGTACATTTCCCGAAAGCACAGGTAAGCTAAATAAGTTAGCTAACTTAGTTAGCTTATCTGCATTACTCAACACAATCCACATGTAAGATAGTGTTGAGTTTGGCTTGTTATGACGTTAGTTTGCGAACCGATGTTCGCCGGTTGTCAAATGCTCTCTAATCACATTGCTTGTGAAATTATCTGTGTGTACATGTAAAATGTCCACTGAACTGCTGTATGACGTGGCATTTACCTGAGCCTTCAGCATTGCAAACAGCTGCGACACACCCACCTGTAGTGACTGTGGGGGAGCTGTCAGTGCCATATTCACTGCACCTTTGTGTTATGAAACAAAGCGTCACTATCATGTGTAAACACTCATATCTTGTTTTGTTTGTATCATGCCTACGCCCCATTAAGCGTGCTTCATATATGTCTTTATCTAGATGAATTGTCAAGGTAATCACACCGCTCCACTGAGGGTGCTGGTGACAGGAGGTTCCGGCTTGGTGGGCAGGGCCATACAGCATGTGGTCAAACAGGAAGGGGGAGCCAAGGAGGGGGAAGAATGGACATTCCTCTCCTCCAAAGATGCAAATCTCATGTGAGAGCACACTCCTCAGGCTGCTAATATGCAACACATGTTTTGATACTAATACACAAAGTTTGGAGGTTGTCTCTGTACTTTACTCATTCTGTGTTATTGTTGTGTTTCTTTAGGAATATGGAGGAGACACGGGCGGTGTTTGAAAAATATCGGCCAACCCATGTCATCCACCTGGCTGCTATGGTTGGGGGGCTTTTCAAAAACATGAAGTACAACCTGGACTTTTGGGTATGAGGAAATCACACTTCTGCTATTACTGCTAATAAAAGAGCACAGATGTTTGAAAAGGCTGTCGGACATTACGTGTTGTTTTGTGTAGTTTTCTTATAATTCTTTTCATATGTGTTTTTTTTTTCTTACTGATGTGTCTGCCCTCTCCAGAGAAACAATATCTACATCAACGATAACGTTCTGCAGGCAGCACATGAAGTTGGCGCAGTCAAGGTTGTTTCCTGCCTATCCACCTGCATCTTTCCTGATAAGACCACCTACCCTATCGATGAGACCATGGTAAAAGGCCTCTGTGTGTGTGTGTGTGTGTGTGTGTGTGTGTGTGTGTGTGTGTGTGTTCTCTTAGCATTGCACTTACCAGTCAATTTGGAATGGCGGCTAACTTTGCTTCATTTCATTGCATTAGATCCATAACGGTCCACCTCATGAGTCGAACTTTGGCTATGCCTATGCAAAGAGAATGATTGACGTCCATAACAGGTGGGAACTCAACTGTTGTTGTTGTGCTGTAACATGTTTAGTAAATTCCCACTGTCACATTCCTACACACGTAATAATTGTCTGTAAAACTTTGTGTATGTTTCACAGGGCATATTTCCAGCAGCATGGGCGGTGTTTTACAGCTGTGATACCCACTAATGTGTTCGGTCCCCACGACAACTTCAGCATTGAGGACGGTCATGTGCTGCCAGGCCTTATACACAAAGCTTACATTGCTCAAAGTAAGTCTATCAATGCTCTTTTTACGAATTACAATATGTCTACCTCATTGTGGTTAGGATCAGTAATGAGACCATACCTACACAGCACAACTTAACTATAAGTAGAGACTTTAATATATATTTTTTAGGCGTATGCCTAAGCATTTGACGGTGACTGAAAAACAATATCAAATATACTGTAAGATTAGTGACAGTGCTGATGCTAATCCTGTGTATTGAAGGTAGAGTAGGGTACAGTGGGGATACATGGAGCAATATTAATTGTGTACTTATTTGTGTGTATGATTAGAGGAGGGGAAGCCCCTGGTGGTCTGGGGCTCTGGCACTCCCAGAAGACAGTTCATTTACTCTTTGGACCTGGCTCGTCTCTTTCTGTGGGTCTTGAGAGAGTATCCAGAAGTCGATCCAATCATTCTTTCCGGTGAGTCCTCATACACAGCACATTGACAGTGAAAGCTAAGTTAAATTTAGTAGTAATGCCTGTGTCGTATCTGCTGGTTCCAGTTGGAGAGGAAGATGAAGTGTCCATCAAAGAAGCAGCAGAAGCAGTTGTGCAAGCGCTTGACTTTAAAGGAGAAGTGGTGGTATCCTTTAATTGTGCTAAGTAAATCAGTGTCATCAGAGAAAATTTGTCATGTTTAACAGGTGTTTAATATGGAACAGATTGTTTATTATATATAGTCCACGCTCCTAATTTGAGGTGGCTCCACGTTTTATTATGTCTCCATGCCAGCGATAGCCTTGGCCGGAGGCATTATGTTTTCAGGTTGTCCGTCCATCCGTATGTACGTCCCATCCTTGTGAACACGATTAGTTTTTGGTGGTCACAGGTCAGAGGTCAAAGTCATTGTGACCTTGTCTGTCTCATTCTCATAATTGCTCTCAAGAATGCCTTGAGGAAATCTTTTCAAATTTGGCACATTCACTTCGATTCAATTCATTTTGGTGGTCATAGGTCAAAGGTCAAGTCTACGTGACTCTATCTCATTCTTGAGAATGTGATATCTCAGGAATACCTTGAGGGAATTTCTTTAAATTTGACACAAACATCCACTTGGACTGAGGAGTAAACTGATTAGAATTTTGTGGTCAAAGGTCAATGTCAATGTGACCTCACAAAATATGTTTTTGGCCATAACTCAAGAATGCATATGCTAATTGTGACAAAACTTCACACAGATGTCTAATATGATAAAATAATGAAGAGCATGCTGGTTGTTTTTGCTTGTTGTTGCACATTGAGTACAAACTGCAAATATTCAACATTATTGCTGATCAATTGTTTTTTAAAGCATATTGTACATTTTTATGAATGGGGTCATTCCCATCTCAGGAAATGATCCATGATTATTTGTTTATTATTCTAAAATACTAAACTAAATAAATTACTATTTTTAAAAACAGTAAAAGCTCCAAATTCTGTTGTAGCCAGTTGGAAGTTCTCGACAAGTTTATTACCATAAAATACTGGAATTACCTGAAAAAAGACGCTGTCTGGTTATGACTTACCTTTCTGAACTGTTTAACTATCATGCAATTTGTATGTAACAGACGTTTGCATGATTATTAGACTGGTCCTTCAGCATTTGTAAAGAAAGTGGTTGTTCATATTGTTTCTAATAATCAGATGCATGTAGTTTCCTTGACCTTTGACTTCTAGTTCGATACCAGTAAAGCAGACGGCCAGTTCAAAAAGACAGCTAGCAATGCAAAGCTGCAACGCTACCTGCCAGATTTTACCTTCACACCCTTCAAACAAGGTAGGACTGACTTGTTGGTTGTGTTTGTTTGTTTACATGGTTGGTTGTTTAGTTGCCATCAGACAGTGCAGAAATGTGCAATTACAAATATGTCTTGAACACATCTGCTGTCTGCCTGTCTTCACTCATTCTTTTTACTCTTACAGCTTTGAAGGAAACCTGTGATTGGTTTGTTGCCAACTATGACTCAGCCCGAAAGTGAAAACTCTATCAGACAAGTGGTACGAAGTTCTTAAACCCATGACCCGCTCCGTTGGAAAAGAAGGCTAATAGTGAAGGAGGAAATGGCTGAAAGAAAACAATGTGGTGGTTAATCTGCAAAGGTAGATGGTTGTTCCTAAATGAAGTCTGTCCGTTTGATTCTGTCACTTGGTGAGCTGGACTGAACGTCTCACTTTAAATCCACGTCTGCAACACCATACCATATTATGTTGCTAATGTTTACTTGACTCTCTTTAGGTATAGGGAATAATCTATTGTCTACCTGTGTGTAGTTTCTTTTTCACTATAGCAGTGTTCATTTCAGTTGTTAACTGACTGCTTCAATCTTGGAATCCAGGTGCTGGCACAATTTAATATTTTCAATTAATTATCTGTCTGTAAACCCTTCTCAGCAGTTTTATCACTGAATTACTTTCAGTCTTTAAGGGTTTGGGATTTGGCAGTTTAAGAGACCTGGCCTTGACTTGCTTTATTTAATGAACACAAAGAAGGGTACGGTATGGGAAGTTTACCCAGTGGTTGGGATGTTTTTTTGATAAGTATTTTGGCACTGAACAAAATAAATGTTTTATACCTATGATTATGTCCAAAGTGTCTTGCCTGAATCTTTAAGGGCTTTGCCACAGGCTCACATTTATGTGTTTATGCCTCCGTGCTGGTGCTAGCTGTGGCTGGAGGTGTTTTGTTTTCAGATTGTCTGCCCATCCCATTCTCGTGAATGCGAAATCTGAAGAACGCCTTGAGGGAATTTCCCCCAAATTTGGCATAAACATCCACTTGGACTCAAGAATGAGCTGGTCGCAATTTGTGGTCAAAAGTCACAGCAACCTCACAAAATATTTTTTTGGCCATAAGTCAAGAATTCATGCTCTGACAAATTTTCACACAAACGTCTAATATGATGAAATTAAGGGATTAAATTTTATATCCAAAAGGTCAAAGGTCAACTTTACTGCAACATTATAACGTTATACAGTAACACTTTTTTGGCCATTATTCAAAGTCATATCTCAGGAACAGAAGGAGAGACATTTAGTCAGATACTGACAAAATTGATGAAGAAATCTTCTGTGCTGCCGGGGGGAAGATGTGTGTGAAGCATCCATGTTTTCACAGACATTAATGTAATATTTAATGAAAACTTGACAGGTTTGTGGAGGTATAACTGTGAGGCGGTGAATCTAAATTTATTATTTTTTTTAATTTAGCAGGTTTTCATATTATACAGGAAAATAAAATAAAAACTGCATGACTGAATTCAGCTTTAGGGATTACTACTACTGTTATGTTTGAATACATGTACTCACAGCTTCATAGGTAAAGAAATAATTTATTTACTTTAAAATGAACAGCAAGCAGTACTTACAATGACAACATGATAACAGTTCATTAGTTTTCTGCAGAGAACGCCCTCTAGCAAATAAAAATGCTCTGAATACACATACGGTCACATTGATAGGTAAAGACAAATTGTATTCACTTGAAAAAGAACACTTAAAAACATGGCAATAAAAAATAAAATAAAACATCTGTAGTCTAAAACAGTGGAGTGCTCATGTAACAACATAGGAGGAGAGCCCTCCTTCGTGGACTCTGCAGTACTCCTGTCCCGGCACGGCTCTCTTCTTACAGGCCTTCCCTGTTTTTGTGATACCGTTGCACAGCTGACGGCCTGACAGAGAGCTGATACAGGAAACACGGAGAGAGAGAAAAGAAAGGCATGATCAATTAACTGAAAAAAATGTATTGGGCTGGTTGGTTTTGTGCATTGGTGTAGGCAGAAAATCTGAACCCCTGACCTGTTGCTGATGACTGATGGGGTAGGACTCGCACTTCGTGAGTCGTTCACGAAATCGTGCGAGTCGTTCACAGCATCAAAAATACCTCCCAGGTTCCTCGGGGGCATGTCAGCAACCAGAGCCTACAAAATAAACCCGTAGCATTTATATGTCACCTGTTAATAATTAATGAGGTACTGAAAATAGATCTTAGTTACCCTTCATATGACTGGGTTTGCTCACCGTGGAAAGAGCTGGCTGTGGTAGAAGCCTGGGAGTGGAGTGATTGGGTGTGCCAATAATTGGCACAAACCTGGACTCTGGCATTGGCTTCCTCTGAGCGGGAGACACTGCTGATACGCCAAAGTTACCTGCAGACAAATACAAAGTGAGAGCAAATGTAAGTAACTTCATCCAATAGAATGTCACTTTTCTTTGGAGGGAATTATTATTAAAATATTTTACAGTATATATTTCAAACCTGAAATGAAGCTGTCCTGATTCAACAGGTTGTCTTGCTCCATGAAGCCATCATTTTCATCTCTGAGGATAAGAAGAATAAGAGACTACATCAAATAAGTAGAAATAAGAGCACTTATCTCTGGCATTGCTGCACATTGTTGAAAATTTGTTTCAGCAATCATGACTTTAAGTTTTAATCAAGATCTGTATTAACATGCACAATCAGGGAATATGTGTTCAATAATTCATTTAAAAATAGTAGGGATAAAAAAATAATGAGGTGTCAGAACTGAAATGATTAGACAAGTGATTATTTGATCAACAAAATGAATCAGCAAATAATTGATGTTTTAAGTCATTTCCAGCAAACATACCATACATACATACATACATACATACAAGTATTTTCTGCTTCTCTCTATATCATTGTAAATGGACTATCTTTGGGACTGTTGGGTGGACAAAACAAGACATTTTAAAGATGTCACCTTGGGTTCTGGGAAATTATACAGAGCATCTTATACAATTTTCAGACATTTTACAGACAATAATAAATTGAGAAAACAATGGTCAGGTTTCATCAATAATAAGAAATAATCATTAGCCGTAGCCCTAGTCTGCAGCATAGACAGTATATAATTAACTCTGCAGACTCACTTCTGTGGTGTAGAGGACGGTGGATATGACTGGCAGGAGGAAACTGGCTGCTTCAGAGGCTCCACTATCTCACATGGGGTCAGAGGCAGCAGGGCAACTGGCTTTTCTCTGGTCTGGAAGCACGCCCACAACTGATTCACAAACCAGTGACCTGCAGATATGATGGAAAAAACCCACAACATTACTACAAATACATGAAAATACTGGAGACATTGTCTTGCCTTGTAATCACCTTTAAAAGAATACTTCACCAGCAAAATGACCATTTGTACATCAATTACTCACCATATTATGTCAAATTTGTGCATGTCTCTACAGTGAACTTAAAATCCAAAAAAGGTGAACGTTCTTTATGAGCTGAAGTCAGTGGAGATCATTTTCACAACAGCTGTATCAAAACATACGTTTACAAACTCTCACACAACTCGTGCAGTATAATCCAAGTCTCATATGCTCAGTACTTTCCAAAAGCATGCATTGTTTCCATTGTCTCCAACCTACAAAAAGCACGCGTGCCTGAGCACGCATGTTAGCGTGGGCTCCGCTTGAGCAGAGTTCAAACGCACACGACACGGCCGTGCATGAGACTGTTTGTACAGACGCATTTTAAATAGCAAGGGTTCAGTGGAAATGCACGTGTTTGGAAAGTACTGATCATACGACTGGATAAATTATGCTTGGATTATACTGCACGAGTTGTGTGAGAGTTTGTAAACCCATGTTTTGATATAGTTTTG
Organism: Epinephelus moara; assembly: GCF_006386435.1. NCBI lineage: Eukaryota > Metazoa > Chordata > Actinopteri > Perciformes > Serranidae > Epinephelus > Epinephelus moara. Next base: position 37,699,628 of record NC_065515.1, on the reverse strand, counting down.
CTGTTGTTAAGTACGATCTCCACTGACTTCGATACATGAAGAACATTTGCTTTTTGGATTCTTTGTTCAATGCAGAGGCATGTGAGAAAAACACTTAGGAATTCAACAAATGGCCAGTAACTTATATACAAATAGTCATAATAACATATTCCTTTAAGTTTGTACCCAGAGAGAGAATGAGCAGCAGCAGACTGAGGCCGGTGAGATCCAGTGCTGGCTGCTGGTTGATCTCAGCCACTGCATTAAGAGGCACGGTGATCAGCAGCATGGCTCGAGAGAAACCTGGGCACCGCAGGAACGTCAGCAGGACTGCACACAGGACAAAGTAGCTTGTGTGTGCAATACACGTCCACATGGCTGTCAAGCTCAAACCTGTTATCACAACAAGGACAAGGGAAAAACAATAAAATCAGTAAAATCTTGTTGTGGTTTTGAACATTTCAGACTATAGGAGGATGATCTTTGACTGATTTGATCATCACCTAATGGCTGACTATGGGGTTCGTTACCACACTTTCAGTTCTGGGCTGTTTATGCGCAACTAAAGCAATTTCTATTTTGATAGAGTTTTTACGAGAGTTGATTCTCTGAACAATTTGCCATGATCGTGCCGGCCTTTTTTTTTTTTTTAGAGCAAAAACTGAGTGGAATGATCAGAAAAACAGCTACTTTTCATTGATTAATTTTCTATTGATCAATTAATCATCTCAGCTCAATGTTTGTTATATTTAATCACTATTCATAATAGATGTCAGACCAAAAAATCTAATTTAATTAATTAAAATGATTTTGTAGTAGAAAAGATGACAGATATGGACTGCACTGAGTGTAATGTCTTGCCTGCCCAGCCGAGGTAGCCCTGGATCATGTGAAGCCTCTCCTCAATCCGGCTCTGCATGTTATCCAGGTAGTGCAGCGTGACTCCCAGGGTGCTGTTCATGCGCTCCAGTTTGTTCATCAGGTCAGTGTAGTACTGGGAGGTCTGGTCCTGGTACTGCAGAAACTCCAACATACTGTGGTCTGATCGGCCACAGGCATGGGAGGAAGGTAAATTAAAATCAAACACAGCACTGATTTGAACGACTAGTTTCAAATAGATGCAATGAATTTAGATTTGTGATGCTCTGTTTTTATTACCAATCTTTTGATGGATGTCCTGAGCTTGGTGTCTGACATCTGTGAGGTCTTTCACAATCGCCTTGTGACTGTCCTGCACCTCGGCACCCTGGATGTGCAGATGCTCACTCACATTCTCTGAAGGGAGACAAGAAGGAAGGCCAAATGTGATAAATGTCATTTCTTACCAGATAATGTGACATTTGCTGGGTTTACATGGAGCATTTTGTCCAACAACAAAAGAGAATCATAGTTAAATATTTTTCTCAGTTTGAAGGGGTGGGATAGACCTTTTAAATCTCAGTCAGCACATGAAACTCACGTAACTGCTCCTTTTAAAATCACTTAATACAGTGGTTTTCATATTTTTTGTGCCCAAGGCACACCAATGGGCAAGCCAAAATCTCAAGTACGCCTTTATTTGCATCTGTGCACAATAGCTTCTATAACGTGCATTATCACAACATAAGACAATAAAAATAATAAAGGAAAAAAAAAAAAATACAACGCATAGCTTTTGTGAGGTTTTTTTTCCTCTGGTAGGACGTCTTCACTGGTGCTTTATTGTAATTTGCTCTGTACAATACAGCGATCCATTGACCCACTGATAGCTTTCTCTCTTTAAATGTCATCATCCCTCACACTGGCTGCCAGTCATGGCTTTTGATGTGTCACACACTTAGAATTTCCTATGTGTGAATGGCAACAAATAGGTTCCCCTAGATGTTTTTTTTTTTAAGATATTTTTTGGGGCTTTTTAGCCTTTAATGGATAGGACAGACAAGCGTGAAAGGGGGAGAGAGAGAGGGAGTGACATGCAGCAAAGGGCCACAGGCTGGAGTCGAACCCGGGCCGCTGCGGCAACAGCCTTGTACATGGGGCACCTGCTCTACCACTAAGCCACCGACGCCCCAGATGGTTTTTAAAATTAAATCAAATTACATTTTTTAGCTAGACTTTGCCTCTTTTTTAGGAAATGGGTGCACACAACATACTGATACAGTCACTTCAAAATTCATTCATAACTTCTTGTATAGGCTCAGTTGAATATTGCAATAATAATGTGTCGTTACCACAAAATCCCACAGCACACCTGGATTGGTATCACGGCACACCATTTGTGAACCACTGATGTAGTAATCGTAATGGTTTCAGTTCAACATTCTGTTTTTAGATGGTTGTTTGTGCTCAAGGTAGACATCTTTATCCACAGTAGGTGTACATAGCACAAACAAGTAACAACAAGTAGTCTGTAGGTAGGTACTCTATTTATTATATCCATTTTATGATTGTTGATTTGTTTATTTTTTTTCGGTTTCTGTCATCAGATTAATGCTAACCAGTTAGCTATCAGATTTGCTGTTTGGGTCTAATGTCTTACAACATTCTGAGGAAGTGCTAATTTACTGTTTGGCTTATTAATGTATTTAACTAGTTTAAAACTTTGACTCCTATGAGGTCTATATGTTGACTCAATTAATAACTATGTTGTATTTTCTGTGGGAACCTAATTTTGTAATATTGAACTTCATCCTGGCATTAGAGACAATTTAACTACAATGGCAGCCAGTCTCTACCTCTGTGAATCCAGTTTTATTGTTAATGCTATTGTACTGGCATTAATTCATTTGTTAAGTTTTACAGTACCTTTGGTCTAACTCTTGTTTATGATTTCATTTAATTTGTTGTCCAAAACTGTCAAAGTTTAACAGATGCTTCCAGTAAAACGACAAAGGTCAGCTCATGTCTTAAACCTTAACTGGAAGTGTGTTTACCTCGCTGCATAGCTGTGTATCCACATGCACTGTGAGGAAAGAAGAGTAAGTTCAACTATTTAAAAGTTAATTGGACTTTGTGTGCTTTCACATTCTAGGACTCCAACCACAGCAATGCAAAGCACAATGCAGGCACACATTTTGGTATATCGTCACTTCAGAGAAGCACCAATTCAACACTGTTCTTGTCATAACTGATGTGTAAACAACAGCTCCAATTCTGTGCCAGATACACCAAATGGTAAATATTTTACAGTGTGAAATAAATGAAAGCTCTCACCCATTTTCTTTGTAATGCCCTGAATGAGCTTGGCTACCAGTTCCTGTCCGGCGGCGATGAGGGCTTTCTCCTGGCCCAGACGCTCCAGGTTGTTCCTCAGTGAACTCTCCATGTGCTCCTGGCCCTCATGCAGCTTCTCCTGTTGGGTCTGCAGAGCACTGTGACCATGCAGCAGCTTGTCCAAAGAGGCTGCAGTCAATTCCTTCAGCTCCAGCTGGCCCTCCTGTCATACAACACCATGATCAAAGCATAATCAACCTGCATACTGTGCACATGAAGATGAGAAGCCCAAAGTGGACTGAAATTTACCTTCAGGTCCTTCATTGCACTCAGTTGGCTTGTGGCTGTGGAGATGAGAGCGTTGACAGTGTGCTCTGCTCGGCGCCTGAAGAGCTGCTGGCGAGTTGCGTAGCAAACAGAGCGAGCTCTGTTGCTCACAATGTGGTAAGCATTCCATGTGTCTGAATCCATGTCTGCTGTGCACTCTTTTATAGTCTGAAACATAAAAATTAGATTAAAAATAGCTCCACACAGCCAAAACACACTCATCCTCTGAATCCTTTTATCATTACTTTATAATTTTACCATTTCCTCTGTACATGGAAAGGTCCGGCGCCCCTCAATCTCTGCCTGGCAGTTAAACAGAACAACACCAAGCTTCGCAAGCTGCTCCTCTGGGAGGCTTTCGCAGCTCGCCTTCAGCCGGGCGACCACCTACAAAGGAACACTGAGCTTTATTAAATCTGTTAAGGACAAACCAGTGGAAGTGTACCAATGCTACTGTGACCCTGTTATGGCAAACAAAGCTGTGAGGACTGCTACCATTTGATGAAAATGTCCAAAAGGTGGAAAAGTCTTCACAGCAGTGTTTCTCATTTGAACAGTAACTGTATTGTTAGTCTCAAAACATCACATAACAGATCTCAGGCTGTCATGTGATTTTAAGTCGACCACAATTTTTACAAAAATCCCCAAAATTAACTGGTTCCAATATTTGAAACTGAAAGGATTTTTTTTTTCTGTTTTGCAAATGACTCTTTTTGCACTTTGAATCTGAAGACATCAGCTTAGGTTCTAGGAAACTGTAATGTAGAATTTTCCACTATTTTTTGACATTTTACAGACTAATAAATTAATCAACATAATTGTTAGATTAATTAATGATTAAAAAATGATGACACAAACAAATATATGAACTCCTGATTTGATTCTGCTTACATGCATCACTAAGTGGATTCTGAGCCAAATACTGAGAAACCCTGAATTTAAACTTTACCCTGTAATGACAGCTGTCTAACGGACTGAGCTCCATCTGCTTTGCCTCAGCCAAAAACTTCTCATCTGCAGTGCTCATCTCAAACTGAGCATCCTTTGCAAGAAGTGCTGGGACTTCTGCTGTAAGTGGAGGAGGTGGTGCCACTGCCGGAGGTGCTGTCGCTCCCTTCAGCCACTCAAAGAGCCCGCTGACTGCAGGACACTGACAGGCCAGGATACTGATCAGCAGGAGGGGCAGGTGATGGATCAGGAGTAGAGCCATGTCTGGAACAAAACACAATCAAAATGCATAATTAATTTGTTAACTAAAAGATATGTGCAGCATTAAATAACAACAGCAAAAAAAGAAAAGTCATTCATGTCAATGCTCATACTGTTGATGGGCTCATTTGTAGCTCTGTTCGGATGTTGCCATTTTGGGTCTAGTGTAAAATGTCCATTTCCCCCATTTTCTTAAAGACGAACTTCTTGTAGTCTAAAGATATGGAATAGTTTTTTCCGTTCAGCGGATCTACTCAGAAATTACTAGCATTTGTTCATGTGTTGGGGGATATTTTTTTCTTGATTTCTAATATTAGATTAAAAAAACAACAACTTGCTAGTAACTTTATCAATGTCTGCTATTTGTAATTGCACTTTCTTAAGGAAAATAACAGTGATTATGTGCCATTCAACTACAGGGACCTTATACTGTTGTACTATATCATAGTATTTTTTTCTTATTCTAAATACAACTTCCCAAGACAGCTATTTTTTATATTTTCTTTACATATATGTGACTGAACTGATGTAACTCAGCTGCAGGAGGTGTGATGTCCAGATGTGAAGGCTGTCGCTAGATGGCGACAATAACAGTCCATATGTTTGAATGATTGTTTGAAAATATATATGCAGGATCTGCTTTCTATAAATTTACGGTGTCCTATATAAGCCCATGCAGGATGAGTATAACTGTATGCATGATACAGTAATAAAAACTTTCATTCATTCATAAATGCTAGCCCATGTTTGAATGAGGACCACGGCACACTGAGGCTTGCCCAGGCATGTCTGCTCTGCTGCACAGACACTTCAACACAGCACCTGCTGCAAAAGATTATGTATGCACAATTAAAATACTAATTTCTACGGTATACTTCAGTCATGCCGAAAAGACGAGACTCTTTTTATTATAAAATGAAAACATACAAATTAAAATCTACCTGGACGCAATTTTCAATCTATTTTTCTGTCTGTTTTACACACCTGGGAGTCCATCACCCGTGCCTTCCATAGTGTGCAAAGCAAAATGGGAAACCCACTCTAATAGTTTTCAGCACATTCAAAACACTCAGCGCTAACTTGTTGCGGCAATATGCGAGTAAAATGACTTCAACTAATTACCTTGAAAATCAATGCACACATAATTGAATGCAAAAATATACGCACTGCTAAATCATGTACCTGTTGTATTAGTTGCAGGTCCTTGTTGGTGCCGTCTCCCTCTCACAGCTGATCGGAATGACAGTTAATTTTTTTGTCCCGCACCTCTCCGCCCTATAGGACGAGGATACAGCCAATGGAATCACTCGCATTTTGTGGGGGGGGCGGACATGGGGTATGTTAGGTTTGTACCACGGCTGAAACGGAATGTCGGTGTGCGGATTCTTATGTGGAAGGTGTGGTTGAGGATGCCGAAGGTGCCGCCCACCTGGTGCAGCAGCAAATTTGTGATAAACAAACCCACCGATAGTTCTCTTGAACTCTGCTCGTTGGTGCCGTGGATGCTCCGGATGTTTCCAACCTGACAGACTGAATTAAACTACAGTCTGAGCTTTGCTAAAAGTTGGACGTCAGCAAATCTGAAAAACATCAGGTGAATAAATATCCTACCACCAACGTTTGCCGCTGTTACTGACAGTATCGCCTGACACCGTGTTTATGTCACTCCGTGTTATTTTATGGTTGTCCAGTCAACAAGTAACACGTGCATTGTATTTCTAATCTAATCTGTGCTGGATTATTTTCTAGCTATCCCTAGCTAAATGCAGCAGCAGGGCTGGTTTTCTACTGCGTGGTTTTTAAAGACAGGATTTTAAACATTTTATTGGCACGCTTTTTACGACCTGTAGGCTAAGATTTAAGCTAGCAAACAGCACCGCCCTGCCCCTGCCTCACTAGACATGCTAGCACCTAATTAGCAACCTAGCCGTGTGAACATTCTGGGCTAACGTTTACTAGCCGCCAAGCTAGCTAGTGCTACGTTGCTACAACAATGGACGACTCTGGTATCAAGAAGCAGAACTGGGACGTGAAGGAGACGGAGTTATTTCTGGAAATCCTGAAGGAGCTGGACATGAAGAAATGCTTGGACGGGAGGAAAGTGAGGAATAACAAACTCTTCAAGGTGGCGCACAGGAGAATGACAGCGGCCGGTTATCACAGATCTGTGGACCAATTGAAGTTTCGCTGGAAACTTCTTAAAAGTGCGTATTACAAATGCAAGAGAGAACCCAACTCCCCGGCACCGACCAAAATACAAGGCTGGTGGCGCTATGAAAAGACAATGATAGCTATCATGGAGTCCAGACACCCCCTGGTCGGAGCTGGAGTCAACTCTGACAGGAATGATGAAGTGACAGAAGACTCGGATGGAGAAGCATCAATGTTGCACTGGCCGCAGCCCTGCCCGGACAATTCCACCCAGAACCTGGATTTAATTGTAGGGGTGATACCGTGGATGCGATGTAGTCTTGTCATTAGTTCATAACCGTGATTTAATTTCTTCTATGTGTTCGATGCATGCATTCATCCCCTAACTGTGTGCCTATTGTGAACATGTCTCTGGGTTGTTGTGATATACACTTATTTACAAAATGCAGCTGACTAAAACTAATGCAGGCAAATACAAAGGTCCTGCAATAGATTCCGCATTCATGAAAGTTGTAATGTTTTAGAGAGGTGTTGATTCAAAGTTTTTTTTGTGTAGAAATATTCCATTGTGCTATATTGATAGATTTTCTACACTGTTTACATCAATATGTGTAGACCAGCTATTAAACACTTACACAAGACAGTATGACACAGTATAATTTGGTTTCCCCTTTTATTTAAATAACTAGTGTTAATAAGATCACAATCTCTTATTTTAGAGATATTTGTGCACAAGAAAAAACTCTGATTTAAGAATTGATAAATGCATAGAAATTCAAAACAACAGTTTGTATATGCAGTATACATTGGTTCTACATTAAAGAAAACAATCACAAGTGCCATTTAAAATATTCGTATATAATATTGCAAAATCTTAAAAAGAAATAAGAGAATTCTCAAACTACTGCCTCTGAAATGACCATAAAATTGAATCAACACCATTTAAACAAAATCTGAACATTGTAATGTTCATCAAGGTAGGATTTATAGCAGGTCAGTTGTGTTAAACTTTTTTAGTTTGACCTTGGACATAATAAACTGGCAACTTGGTTTAGTTGGTCTCAAGAAGGGTGTGGACAATAATTGCTTCAGCAACATACAACCATACACTATTCTGGTACAAAAACTTACATTTTCTTGTTCATCGCTCAAGTGGGAAAAGAATGCCCCTCACAAGTTCTCAGAGCCTGTTGTGGCCCCTTCAACAACCAAGAGATAAAACTGCCCAAAAATCAATTTACAATCATATAAAATAGAGGGAAGCAGCAACTCCTCATATTTGACCATCATAAATGTCTGGAATTTTACCATAACAAATGCTAAGCTTTTAAAACAGGTGTTGATACATTTTCTGTCAGTTGACAGATACCAATACCCTGATGCATTCTGTTGGTTCACTGTAGATGCATTTCAGATATGACTGCACCCAGCTAGTAGCAGTAACCTGCTTTCTGAAACATCATGTCACAAGATCAAGAGAGAAATCTGATTCACTGGTTTCTTGCTGTAGTAACCAGCTTTGTTGGCCCTATAAACTCTTATCTGGGTTAAGGATGCTGTTGCATGACAAAATGACCCAGGGGGGAAACTACGCTGTGGCAGCAGTTATGAGGGGGAGGGGGAGAAATCTGATTACTGACCAACTGTCAACCAGGATTTCACACGTTGTCTGATTTCTTGGCTTAATCTGATTTCTCGCAGTAATCAGGTTTCTTGTGTGCAATAACACAGCTGACATTCTCAGTGCAGCTGTTTGTTCCTATATGGTGTTGATGCATTGGCTCTGATGGTCTCTAGCCACGTTATGATGTACAGCAATCACAAACCTACTGTATGCAATTAACAGGAGATTATACGGCATAGTAGATTTACTGAATCACAATACTTTATTTTGGAAAGTTTGTGATATCTACTGTAGTGTTGTAAGCATATGGATAATGGATTGGCTATAAATAAACTGCTGTTTTTGATTTTCTGTCAAGCTTTTTTGCACACATTGAACTGATGTCAGTTACAACGAGGCAGCAATGTCTCCTTTTACCTTTGACATATTTCATGGCTGGAGATTTTCTTCGTGGCAGTTAAGCTTTTTTTGAGTTCAGGGATGTTTTATGTTTGAACAGTGGCACACTGTTAGTGTTCAAAAAAGCTAAGACTGAGGACACTGTTACAATTTTAATGGTCTTTCAAATTCTGTAAAACTCAGTAGACTTAAAGATATACACAATAAAAAGCCATTTTAAGGCAATGCTTTTATGTTCAGCTAAAAGATGCTTTGATCTGATTGGTGATTGTCTTTAGGGCTTCAACTAAAGGTTATTTTCACTCCATTATTTTTGGATAATTTCCTTGAGTCATCATTTTGTCTGTAAATTGTCAGAAAATAGCGAAAAACACCAGTTCTATTTCCGTCTTGCATATGTGAGGTGTTCAGATTGCTTGTTTTATTTAGTCTCAAATCCAAAGATAATCAGTCTACTATCATATATGGCAAAGTATAGCATCAAATCTTCACATTTGAGAAGCTGAACTACTGATTTTTTGGCATGTCTGCTTGAAAAATAACTTGAATAATAGCTCACTTACCAAAATAGATGCCAAATAATTTTCTCTTGATCAACTAATTGTAGCTGCTTAAATTGTCTTGCAATATTATTGTATGTAATGTTTACGTGTGATAATGTGTGATATTGTTGTCACTGTGGGAAACGTGTCATGATAGTATTGTGTCGTAGATTGTTCCTGTGATTCACACCCCTAGTTTATAGCTCATTGTTAAACTATGACATAGCGTCTTGTTGATATTTCCACTCAAGTCTCTTTTTCTCCTTTACCGTAGATCAAAATGGACCCTGAGATGGACTCGCAGCTGAAGATTGGTTTTATTGGTGCAGGGAACATGGCCTTTGGCATAGCTAAGGGCATCTTGTCTGGTGAGTCCGAAGAGAATTGTTGAAAGAGAGAGGACAGTTTTTAAGTAAAGGTGTTAACATTTTATTGTTTGTTCCCATCAAAGGAAATGTTCTTCCTGTAAATGTCAAAGTGAGTGCACCGTCCTCCAGGAACCTGGGGCGCTTTCAGGTACTTTTTACCTCTGTCTTTTTTACTTTTCTGTCAGTTTTCAGTCAGATGAGTTGGACTGCAGGACAGTGAGCGTTACTGGTAAGATGTGAATGGAAAGTTGTCCTGCAAACTAATCCATTGTAATACTGAAGACCCTACGTAGTACTGCAGGTGTCAAGTTGGAGCACATAATGTAGTAATTTAAAGGTACAAATTATTAACTCTTGTGCAAAAATAGGCAATTCATGTTCTCAAATTAGCTTTCCAAGTTTGCATGTGGTCCCGCTGTCGCGAGCACAACCAGATCAGATCCTACTGTTAAGATTACTTGACATGAATATGACATAAATAAATGTCAAATTAAGAATGTGATGTACATTTGATCTAACCTAACTCCTGCCTCTCTGTAGTGGTCCTGTCTGTGTGCTGTGTTTTATAAATACCTTGTGTCAAGCAAAGTGAGGTGTTTATTCTTGTTTACCTGTTGTCATGGGTTTATTTTGCGTGAGCTTTTCCACATGTAGGTGGACATGTGAGTCAGTAACATCCTTTCTGATGGCTTTCAGGAGCTCGGGATTTCTGTCACCCACTCCAACATAGAGGTGGTCTGTGGGTCAGATGTGGTCTTTGTAGCAGTCAAACCTCACCTGGTCCCGCAAGTTCTCAATGAGATCTCACTACACGTCACCGACAGACACATTATCGTGTCTGTTGCTGCAGGAGTAACACTGGCCACACTGGAAGAGGTGGGAGCACGTGTATAATGGTTTTTCAATCTAAATGATGGTTCTGTGGTGATCTAAAGATGAGTAATACATTTTTTTTCTCTTTCATTTTCAAGCTCCTGCCAGAGAATTCAGTTGCCATCAGGCTGATGCCAAATCTGCCATGTTTGGTTCAGGAAGGGGCTCTCCTGTTTGCTCGGGGTTCCCATGCAAAACAGGAGGATGGAGCTCTGCTTCGCTCCCTGTTGCACCGCTGTGGTTTGGTGGAGGAGGGACCTGAGGCCTGGATCGACATCCATACTGGACTGAGCGGGAGCGGAGTCGCTTTTGTGAGTATGTGAGGAGTATATGGCAGAGTGTGTTTAGCAGGAGGTCTTTGTAACTGCTTGCAAACTTTTGTAATTGGCAGTAAACAGTGAATGCTATAATTCTGGTAACCTTTTCTTACAACACTCGTGTGTAGTGTTTTAGATTCCTGCTTACCTTTCATCATCAAATTGGTTTGAACTTATTTCACTACAGCATGAACGTCCACTCGTAGATACTTCCTCACTGTGCATAACCATTATGAATCTTGGATCTGCTTTTATTGCCAAGGTACATTATTGTTAAGTGTTAATACTTTGTAGGAGCACATTGAAAAGAAAGGTCTGCATCACATTACCACAGAATATGAATGCAGCCTGGCAAGAAAAAGGCAGACTCTGAACTCCATGATGAAAGGCAGACAAGCCCTTTCCATGGTGATTACATCATATCTTCAGTGAAATACAGATCCAGTCAGTCTCAGCAAACCAAAATCACAAATTATCAACTCTTTACAGATGCATATTTCTCCTCTGTATGAATGGTGCTAACAGTAATGGTTCCTGTGATGAATGACTTATTTTAAGTCAATTTCAAGTCTCTGAATTTCAAAAGGAAATCAAAGGAAGGTCAGAAAAAGCACTGTAAGACATCTAAAACTCTATAAAATGACAACATTTTGATGTGATAGTTTGCAAAAGGCATTGGCATTCTTGTGCGTGTCTTATTTCTGCAACGGCAAGAAAATGGACTTGGTGCACCTTTTGACTCTGATGCATGTGATCCCCCTTTACAGGTGTATCTGTTTGCTGAAGCGCTGGCAGAAGGAGCCGTTAAAATGGGAATGCCAAGTGCTCTGGCACACAGCATTGCATCCCAAACTGTTCTGGTCAGTTTTACTGTAATAACATCAGTAATTTTAAAATAACTAAGAATACTTTGTTATGCCAGCACAATATGTGAATCTAGCATTAATTTAGTCTGTGTTCCATCTGTCACAGGGTGCTGGGAAATTGTTACGTGAGTCTGGGAAGCATCCAGCGCAGCTACGCTCAGAGGTCTGCACCCCAGGTGGAACAACCATCTATGGGCTTCACACCCTGGAGCAGGGCGGTGTGAGGGCGTCCACCATGAGCGCCGTGCAATCTGCCACCGAGAGAGCCAGGGAGCTCGGCCAAAAGTCAGCAGCAGGATCCAGGAAATGACAGCTGCTGTTTGCCTTTAATAGCTACTCAATGGACTTAAATCAAGCCTAACAACAAACTGACTTTTTGTCTCAACATCACCATGGAACACTAAGACAAAGCAGGACTTGTCACTTTTTTTATTTCATTGTCTCCCCTTTATTTTCCCTTAAACAAGTGTGGTTCATATTTCTTCTTTTTCACGTCTGTGACCAGAGGGATTAGTTGTGAGCAAAAAGGAAATATGGCTAAATCTTATCTGACAAGTAAATTATTTGATCTTGACCCTGTGACTTCTTTTGAGAGAATGGCTACTTTTACATGCACACCAATAATCCAGTCTTTTGTGATTTAGGCAGTAATGCAGTACTTTTATACTGGTCATGTTTATTGAGAACCATGTTAGCCTGTGATCTTGTGAATAGGTAATGTAGAGAGGGAGACATCGGTCATTAATCAAACTACACTCCGTAGCATCGCTCAGTCCAAAAAGCATCATGTATAATAATGCCTTACTAGTCATCATTGGGTTATTATGTGCATGTAATGTGGATTACAGAATGGAAGTAAAATGTGTGAATGTATTTAATTATATTAAAATATAGTATTTAATATTTGGCCAAATGAAATGTAAAACATAAAGTTTGGATAATGAAAGAATGATCGTGGTCGGGCAGCTGTTGATAGTTTCTGTCCCAGGTGTAGTTAACACATCTAGTCGCTGGCTTTGTGTATAACACAATGTTGAGAAAAATATTCCTGATCCATGATGCCGAGTGTGTAGAATGGGTTTTCATAAAGTGTCCTGTGAACTGGCTCCCTTTGTGCATTGCTTTATTTTTGTTTGCCTTCGGAAGCTCAAATTCTCAATGATTAGAAGCAATATGAGGATATGCAGATCAAGGAGATAAATAGATGAATGCAGTGAGCAGTGGAACCTATCAGGACTGAATTTACACCTCATGACAGAAAACTATGGACCTGCATGATAGATGGATGTGCATCATGCAACCATTTTAAGGAAATGGGTTTTCTTGACAAAGCATTTAATTGATTTGTTCAGAGAATAATTGTCAGATGAACCAGTTATGAAATAACTCTTGAGTTACAGTGTAAATCTTACCACTGTATCCATTTAGTAGCTATTCTGGAGCTTTTCCTCATATATCATGATCTTTATCAACCTATGTAGAGGGCCCATTATGAACTCCTGCAGATGAAGATCATGTGATATGATTGAAATCTGTAGAACAGCTACTAAATCTGTTTTACTTCAGCTGACTTTTATATATTGTATAAAGAAAAGTCATTGATTTTTATGCAGCCATGAACATAAGAAAGGTTTCAAAATACAATTTCTGGAAAAATAATCTGAAACAGATAGAATCTCATCCCTTTCGAGAGAATATGGGCCAAAACCATTGGTGGAATGTACTTTAAATACATTTACCCAAGTACAGACTACACTTATCAGGTACTTGGACTGCTTGAGTATTTCCATTTTCCACTACATTTATTTGAGAACTTTAATTACTTGATAGTTAACAGATTCAAGTGATCAATAGAGAATGTAATTATTAATAAATTATGATACAGATTAAGCCTCCCAGCAGTATAGAAAGTGGCTGAATTTGGCTCAATTACATTAAACTAATGAACACATTAGTGCATCACTATTATCCAATAATAGACCTGGTACTTATGTACATTTACTTAAAGTAATATTTTGAAAGCAGCACTTTTACTTTTGACAGTGTGTTAACATTGTAAGAGAAATATCAGAGTACTATTGTCACCACTGGCTGAAAGTCTTTTCACTGCATTACCAGCCTAAAGATTTGGGGAAATTGGCTCATTTTTACGACAAGACGTGATGTGTCATAAACAGTAAAGGCTCGTCATACTAGGACAAAGGTTAAAAATACATAAAGTGGTCCTCTGATTCAAATTTAAATCTTATATTTGTCCTAGTTAAGTATCAGATCTACTGTTGTAACAGTTTGATGTAATTTACTACAACACTGAGTATCAGCAGCACATAAGGTTTAACATGGGGCATCAGGAAACATTAATGATTCATAACTCCCCCCTCCCCCATCCTCGAAGATCACACAATCACCGCTGCTCCTTGCTTCCTCCTCCTCCTCTTCCTCCTTCCCGTTGTCACTCACTGGCTGGAGAAACACGCGTTTTATCCACCGGCCTCGTTTCGCACCGACAAGACAAAAAACACAGCAGTAAGTAACGTTAACGCTGACTGACAGTCGGGGCTTCAGTCCGGGGATTAATTTTGGGATTCGTTTAAGGGACATTTTGGGAAATGAATGAATGTTGAGCGGTTTACAGACAGCAGGGACTCGGCGTGGGTTAGCCGATGCTAGCTAAAACGGCTAGCTGAATGGGGCTGCGTGCTACTGCTAACGCCGCACAGAGCGGCTGTCACGCCGGCTCGACACCGGCTTCAGTTGCCGCTGTTCTACATTGACATTTTACTTTCACAATTAAATGAAATACTAATGCCTTAGTGCCATATTTTAAAGCGTTATTTGTGCGTGTCGTTAAACGCTAACCACCCACTGACAGCGTTTCATCCTAGCTAGGACCTACTACAAGATGAAAGATGGCTAATGTTAAGGTTAGCAGGGCACACCTTTAGATGATGACAGCTCTGCTGAGGCTTTGAAGTGCCTTTCTTTTGTAATACAGCATCTTGTAAGACAGGTTTTTCTGTCTTGACAGCAGTTAAACATTGCTTACCTTAAGTGAAAGTTGTTAGCTGTACAGTCCTTTCAATAAGACCTGATTTCTCAATGAATCTCAGCAGCTATTATCAGTTTGGGCTTGAAAATGGCCTTAACGTATTAATGTCAAAAGGGTGTGAATAGTATATTTAAACTCTAAAGTAAAATTAAATCATACGGTTTATGTATGGTGAGTTAAGCCTTTGCCCTGCCGAAGTGCCCTTGAGCAAATCACGGTAGCCCACCCTTCCTGGGGAGTTGTACTGCATCAGACTCTGCAGCTGACCTCCTTGTAAAGCAGGTAAATTGCCCCCTGAGCATCAATGGGATAAAACATCATGGCATTTGATCGCATCAGAAACTCGGCAGAGGTTATTTGAGGTGACTTCCTCAACCCAAACGTTATGGGAATATCCACTGATGTGTAATATGAACGTTTAAAGGGTAAAGCTGGCAATGTTTGTACAAGCATCAAATCTAAAGACTGTTTAATTCAGTAAAATTCCTATATTTTCATTGTAAATAAATACACTGAAATTCAGTGCACACATGAATAATAGACAGGATAAGATATAATTTATTCATACTCTAAACACACACACACACACACTGCACACATAAGCAGTGCCAACATATGCTGTGAACATAAAATAAGTTAAAATTATTGCACCTAGAATAAATACCAGTATTGAACTGACCCCATTAGCAGGTATTGTCTGTGTATCCAAAACCTTATATATTGTACTCATGCCATAGAGCTCCGTTGTTGTCCATAAACTATTAAAACACTTCACTGACACAAACCATTGCACAGAGGGACATGTTCGTTTATTATCTTTAACATGGGCACTGTGGTTTGTTTGGAGTCAACCCACATACACTGCTGTGCTGCCAGAAATACTTCGCTGGGGCACCACATGCTGCTTAAAATAGCTCACTGTTTGAGTGACATCTGCTAGAAACTGCAGTGTCCAGCTAAAAGGTATTAAACTTTTTTTTGTGAGGGGGGAAAAAAACAATTCATGATCACTTTTTTTCTCAGTATGAACAAATTGATTTAGAGAAGATGGAACGTACAAAGAGACAGAACCACCATATTATTGGTTTCTGTGTTTTCAGGGGATTTCTTGACAATAAGAAAAATGTGATATCTCCAGCCTTACCCATTTAAAACCCTTTAAAACTGTAGACTGTTAATAGAGCTGCATCTAAAGGGGTGCATCCCAGAAGCTCTCATGAAGACGACACAGAAAGTTGAAATGTGAGAGCAGTCCAGTACATAAGTGCATGTGCAGTTTCCAGCATGTATTATGATCTGCATACAAGAATGGTTGTAATGTCACCACTAATGGGCTTAATTGGCTAACAGGCTTGAAGGTTTTTGATTGGCTTGCTTTAACAGCAAATGTTAATTTTTGATGATGAAGAGAAAACTAAACTGTAGGGCTGCCACGATTAGTCGACTAATCGGTGACTATTTGAGTAGTCGACTAATCGGTTTGAGTTATTCTTCATAGAAAAGTACTATAAAAGTACCCCAAAATACTCTTACTGCAGCTTCTTACGTTCTGATATTGGCAGCTTTACACACTCTCCCGTGACAGTGAACTAAAACCCTTTGGCGTGAGTAGGAAACAAGACATTAGATGACGTAATTTTGGGGTTTGGGCGAGACAGACCGACATTTTTCAACATTTTAACACTTTTTTCGATGAAATGATTAGTCGACTAATCGAAGAAATAATCGACAGATTAGTCGACAACGAAAATAATCGTTAGTGGCAGCCCTACTAAACTGTCCACAGTGCCTTTTATTTGAAGAATGGAAAATAGCAGATGAAGGGGGAAAGCCTTGGGATGCATCCAAGTTGTTGCTTGTAGTTCTTGCTTAATATAAGTGTTCCATTTGAGCAAATAATAGTGCAAGTATTTTCCATATTCGTCATCATCCAAGTCTGAAGGTGTTACCATGTCAAATGTTGAGAATGCAGAGTTTCATGTTGAGGTATTTCTTTAGAGAAATCTTTAACACATAGCTTCTTTCCCCCTCATCTTGCATTCAGAAATTGACAAGTGAGTATTCCTGATGATGTTGACATTTACCTTGTTTGAGTTTTGTTTTGTCCTTGTTATACCCTTTGTATCAGTTTTATTGTTTTAACAAGGTGGTGATTGTTAAACTTCTTTTTCAATGGCTTGCGGTTAACTGGATGAAAAGAACGTGTTGAGCATTTGACTTTGAATACTAGTTTAAGCTCAACACCTTAACCCAGGAAGGTGAGTTAAGAGCTTGAATAAGGTTTTTTAATAAACATAAGCAGGAAATGCCTTCCCAAAACAGTGCCCAGATACATTTTTAGTGATTTTTCATTAATATCAATAGTTCTAACATAAAATGTTGAAACATTAAGGGAATGCATTTCCTGTATTGCAACAGAATAATGTAACATCATAAAAATGGCATGGCTTGACACATAAAACCTCAGTACTTCTTGAATTAATTAGTTTGCTTGCATGAACATGTTGGTGTTTTTTTGTTTTTTTAAACCAGTACCTCTTTAATATTTTTCCTTAGACATGTTACAGCCTTTTCTTTTTGCATGCTGTCATTTCATTGTGTCAAGATTTGTCAAGTCTTGTGCCTAATTTCTTAAGTTTGAATTTAAAAGTATTACTTTTATTACTAAGAAAAATTTACAACAGAGTTAATAGAAAAATAGCACCTCATTAAAAGTTGGTTAGACGTGGGACATTTCTTCATTTGTGAATGTTGAAAAGCAATTTATAATCCTTTGCCTACAGCTGTATGTTGTGAGTAATCAAAGGAACCAGGGTCTCTTGGTTTTTAGATACAGATAGTGCTGCATGGCCTGCATTACTATAAAGAGACATCCAGTATGCATTTGGTTAATGCCTGTGTCTGGATGATGGGCTATAGTGTTAACATTGCACTGCAGAAAGCTACTTTGTCACTTAAAAGAATACAGAATTAGCTGGAAAAAAATGCATGATGATATATGAATTTTCCCATCTGGCTAAATATAGCTGAATAGCTGTGCCTACCTTTTTTCATCCATATTTTTGTAGTAATTGATGTTAAATATGTACTCAAAACCAGTTGTCACAAGTCATGTCTTCATAAGCAATGTTGGGTTTTTACAAGGATTTATTTGTAAGTCTAGATTACTTGTTTGTTTGGGAAATCATTGTGAAGCAGGAAGAACTGCAACTTAGACTCACAATTTGTATTTTTAGCTTCACGTAGGCAATCTAAACTGGCTTTTAGATTAAAAGATGGAATGCCAGTGTTTATATTCCCTTACTTATGTATATTTTTTGAGTTTATATCATGTGAGCAGTTGGACACTCTTCAACCTTTGGTAGGACTTGTTCAGCATTTGCAGTGCATCACTCTGTGGATGATACTGACTCTTGACAAATCAGAAACCAGTAGATTCCATTCACTAAACATTTGTAGTTCATTTGCATGGGTTTGTTTTATTTTCCTGCATGCTTCTTGCCCTTCTCTGGGAATGATTTGTAGACTCTGTTTCATCCACACAAATCTATAACAAGGAAATGTGTGAAGAAATGTGTAGTGTTTGACACTGACTCATTTGTAGCACTGAGTCAATCCCTTTATGTCTCTCAACCTTCCTGCCTCTTTGTAACTAATCCAAAAGCCTGTACTTGTTATTCTCTTTTTTTTGTCCTGCAACGGATCAAAGATGATGTCTAAGAAGATCCCCCAGTGCCCTGCACTTGATCAGTCGGAGCATGATCAGCCTTCCAGTCATTGTCAGGTGGACCAGTCCGCAAATGCAGCACTGGGGTGTAGGAACAAGGCTGAATCAAGTCAAAGAAACAGAGAGGCAGCATCATCGTCCCCAGAGAGCGGCAGCTTAAACGGAGATGGAAAGCGCACTGGAAAAAGCCGCCGCCGTAAGAAACGTTCCTCCAATCCCGAGAGTCGCCCTGAGGGGAAGGTTGACAGTAAGACCAAGAATGAAGAGAAGCCAGACAAAAGGACCAGCCAGCCACCTGACCCCCGTGCTGGGTTGATTGGCCTGCAGTCTGAGTGCGCTAATGTGTGGTTTGAGCGCAGCATCTATGAGCGAGCCGAGAGCCTCTACCAGTGCTGGTTGGCGAGCTCCTCCAACGGGACCACCAAGTCAAACCGGTCACCTCCAGCCCCAGGGAAACACTCAAACTCTCCATCCAATGTGGCTCCAACTTCCTCAGGACTGGTGTGCCACCATAGCGATCAGGTGGCCTGCCACCATGTCGTCCAGGCTGTGTGGGTGAACAAGACGTCCTTTGACCAAGCAGAACGCCGCTATGTTGAAGAATCCATGCAGCTGCCCATTCCAAACTCTCTGGACCTCCCATCCCCACCTAACCGCTCCATTGTACCCAGAACACCTGATGAAGGATATCAATCTCTAGCCCCAACACCTGCAACCCCTGTCATCCAACAAGCAGCTGTCACACCAACCAATCGACAGTCGATTAACGGACTGCCTCGCATCCCTGTGGAGCTGCTCAGAGACGTGTGGCTGGAGAAACCGCTGTATGACCGCGCTGAAGCAGCCTTCTACCAGAATCTGTACGGTAACAATTCCTCCAAACGGTCCAGTTGCACCTCCACTTCCAGAAGTAGCGACCACCCTCAAAGCCTCGTAGAAGAGGAGGAAGAAGAAGAAGTTGAGGAGGTGGTGGTGGAGGAAAAACGGGTGGTCCCGCAGGGTAAAGCAGAAGTCTTCCACGCTCTGCTCCCTATTCAGGAGGAAGAGGAGCCAGCTGAGGTCCCGGAGAGGGAAGAAATGTCGGAGGCCGGAGTCTGCTACTTTAATCACCCAGACAGCGAGCGGGTGTGGCTGGACAAGTGGCGGTATGATGCTGCAGAGAGCCGTTTCCATGGTTACAGTGGGAGTGAAGCTGTGGCAGTGAAGAAGGGTCGGAGGCCAGAAGCGGCATCAGTTGCCTCCACCACCCCACTGAGGGACAAGTATGACCAAACCGAGAGAATGGAGTCGCTCCAGATGTTTCCGTTCTATCTTTCATTGTTTTTCTTTCATGTAATCATGGGTTTCCTTTTTTTCCTTGAATGCATGAATGTGTTTCTTCTTGTTTTTTCATTCGTCTTGGTTCATTCATTCTTTATTCCTTGTGGTCTGTTTGAAAAATGACTGTGTGACTGATGTCTGATGAACCATCGTTGTGTTTGGCCAGCTTAATTTCTTTTAAAGTTTCTTTTTGTATAGTTGTGTTGGGGTGGTGTAGATAAAAGAAAACGCCATTGTAAGATGAGAAGTTTAATATTTTACAGCTAGATCACTGAATATAAATTACATATTAGGTGATATTTAATAAGTAGAAGTTATAATGCAGATTTTTTTTTTTCTCTGACCTCCTGTATCTTGTTAATACATCCCTCTCTTGTCCCTCCTTGCTCTCTCCTCTGTAGCACCATGAGTTCAGTGGACTTTCTTGCCCAGGAGAAGATCTGGTTTGACAAACCTCGCTACGATGAGGCAGAGAGACGCTTCTATGAGCGCATGAATGGCTCCTCACAACAGACACAGGTACCCACACTGTTTCAGAGCTCAGTTTGTCTTCTGCTTTAAGTTGTCACTCCTCTCAACTGAAGTAGCAAAATTGCTTCAACCATCATGTTCACATTATTTGCAGCAATTCCTAAAGTTTTTATGTCTCTGCACTAGTGATGGTCGCGATCATAGGGCGTTATATTTTCAGGTTGTCCGTCTGTCTATCCGTCCTATTCTTGTGAACACAATATCTCAGGGTCGCCTTGAGGGAATTTGTTAAAATTTGGCACAAACGTTCATTTTGAGTCAAGGATGAACTAGATTTTACACAAATGTCTAACAGGATAAAATGATAAAGTAATGATATTTTATTTCCAAAAAAAACTTCACTGTTACACCATCACGTTTTGCAAAAACACTTTTCTGGAACATTACTCAACATCGTAACTCAGGAACAGAAGGGGAGACATTTGGTCAGATTTTAAATTGGTGACTCAAATCTTGAAACTGTGCTGATTGTAAATCTGTGCTGCTGGGGGTATGATGTGTGGAAAGCATCAATGTTTTCATGGCAATGGATGTAATGTTTAACTGCAACTTGATAGGTTTGCACAGGCATTCATCTGCAAAGCTGTCATTCTAGTCTTTTTTTGTGTGATACCAGGTTGGTATCTTGTCAAAAATGTGTGTGATATTTGATTTTTTTTTTTTATTTCTCAGCCCTAATGTGGAGCCATTTTTCAAAATTATTGTACTTTTTTTTTTTTCTTTTCGTTTCGTTTTTTCTTTTTCAAATCTTTTTACACCAAATTATCTGACAGGTTTGTAGACACAAAAATGTTGATTTAGTCAGATCTGGACAAAGTCAGAGTTGTTTAGGTTTTTAATCTTGATGCGGTCTGTCAACACTGTGCATAGAAAACATAAGAGGAAACTGTAGAACCACAGAGAGACATTACACATTGAATCTTGACAATGTAAAAGTTGAATCTGCATTGACTACTATTCATTTTATTAAAGGATGTGGGAGCTAACACCATTCTGCAAGACATTGCTCGGGCCCGGGAGAACATTCAGAAATCCCTAGCAGGAGTAAGTACACGCTGCTTGCTGTATCTGCCTCTTATCTCACATTTTCCACGTGTACAAGCACTGTACGTGTAGCCTGAGCAATCAAGATCCCACTTGACCTACAGAGCACATGGCTTTAAAAGGTCGAGGATAATAGGATGGGATGTGTGTAAAAATAAGGTTTGCCTAGTTTCATGAATGGTGATTACAACTTGATTTGTGTATCTTGTATTTATTTCTCTGGCATTGCTGTATGCTTGACAAATTGCAGTCCCAAATGAGCCACAGCTCTTGCACCAGTGGCTGTGAGACCGTGTATTTGTATGTTTTTGCTATGAAAGGATTTAATCTGCCAACACTCCCTGTCCACACCTCTAACTTAATTTGGACCTGAATATTACCATTGGAAAAAAATGGTAAAAAAGATGGTGTAGAAAGATAAAAGATACCTGCAACTGTTTTACTTGTTGCTTTTCTTGCTTGTGTCACACAGATTTTGTGGTCTGAAAATCTGATCCAATGAAATATGGTAAAAAAAAAAAAATCCTCCAAAGGCACACTTTTGTGATTGCTCGGCATTGTGTGCTTTGATCGTCTCTTAATAAACAAAAGCAAGTGTGTAATTGTTGTCTCCCTAATTGCTGGAACAAATTACTAACATTAAGGAAGATTATTATCGTGTTGGGCATTTTTAAAATCGTGTCTTTCTTTTCCGTTATTCAGTCTGCAAGCAATGGCAGTGAGTTCTTGTGGGTTTTCTGTTTATGGTCCTCCCTGCTGACAGTTTAAACTGAATTGTGAACTTGGTTTGTTAAACAGAAAATTCTGGGGAGTGTAATACTGAAGAGAAACTAATCTTTGGCCACATTTCAACATTTTGTGCAGCTAAACTTAAAAAACAACTACTCCATCTGGTGGTGTATGTTGTTGGTGCTGTGTGGCCAATAAAAGCATCAGTGCCATGTAGGATTGTGACAGTCTGTTAAAAAAACTAGACCTATAGCACTTGCGTAGTTGATAGTTATGATCAGAGTACCTTTAGTATATTGACCATGTAAAATAATTGTACATGCTTATGATTTGTCTGACAGATTTGATCTTATTTGAATGATAGTATTGTGTCATTTTGTTTTTGTTGATAGGTTAAAATGATTGTGTCACACAAAGGGTTTACTTAGAGTAGGAGCTAGGTGGTCAGGTGAAGCCATACAAACCTTTCTCTGTAGAGACATGGGTGTTGTCTTCTATAACCTCCCAGCTGTACGGTGTTTCCTTTGGTGCTTGTTTGCTTTTCTGTTTTGTACTCCTCAGTAGCACTCCTTCAGTATGTATTTTATTGAGTTCTGTCCCCTTTCATGCTTTAAATCCCCTCCTCCCCCCAGATGAAGAATTCACTGTGTAACAGAGGGTCTTGTCAACCTTCCCTGAGCCAACAGTCCCGACTTGTAAGTGCCGCCAAGCCTTGTGTGTCCCTAGAAGCACCCCTGCTGCCAGTCGCTCTGTCAGTGGACCTCGCTGCCATCCACGCTGGAGTTTATCAGACCTTTAGTTGGCTGTTAAAAGTTTTTTTTGTGTGTGTGTGGAGTGTTGGAGACCCCCATCCAAGTAGCTGCCTATCACTTATGTCTCTGTCAGGCTCCATCTACAGCTCCTGTAGCTCAGCTGAGATGGACACTTGCTGTGTGTTGCGTGTTCACAGGGGGTCTGATTAACAGTTCTGGGTGTGATGAAATGACTAATATTGTGGTTTGACCTTTAGATGTCACTCTCTCTGAACTGTCGATTCTTTTCTCTCTTGGTGTGTTTACTGTGCAGAGCAGCACCAGTGCAGCTGATCAAGGAGAAATCGTCAGTCGCATCAAGAGCCTGGAGCTGGAGAACCAAAGCTTACACAAAGGTGGGTTGGTTTGTTTACTTTAATTAAATGTTAATGCATTTTGTTTCTTTAAAGAAAACTGTATTATGATATGATATGATATTATTTTAAAAACATTTTTAGGACTTTTTATGACACACTATACTGTGACTTTTTTATGACATGCCTTTTTTATGACATTTTTATGGAATATAATACTGCGATTTTTAATTCGTTTTTTTTTTTTTTTTTACATTTTTTAATGACTTTTTATGGCATACTATACCATGACATTTTTTTTATTATTTTATGACACTGATCTTAAAAATATTTTTCATGAATTGTTACTGCATATTATACTATGACCAATGCAGTTGGCATGGCTTGTTTTAAATACATGATTTCTTCATATAGTTTAGTATGTATTACTTTTTTTGTACACTACACTCTACCACCATGGTGTTTTTTTAATGTATTGACTCTGGTCCTGTTTATTTAGTGGTGGATGACTTGAGAGCTGCACTTTCCAAACTGGAATGTCGAGTATCTGTTCTGGAGAAACAGCCTGCAGCTGTGACCCCAGCTCCCGCTCCTTCAGTACCCTACACAAATGTGAGTTTATTCAAACTGGTTTAATCACATCAGTCATCTTGTGTTTTGTTTTAATTTTACCTCCACTACATCACTGTAGACCCCTGTGTAAGCACGTAACTATTTTTACTCTTTTCAGGGCACTACTATCCAGCAGAAGACCAGTGCACCGGTTAAAGACGAGGAGGAAGAAGATGAAGATGATGACATTGACCTGTTTGGTAGTGATGAGGATGATGAAGAGGCAGAGAAAATTAAAGAACAGAGGTTGAAAGAGTACGCAGAGAAGAAGGCCAAGAAGCCCGGCATCATCGCCAAGTCTTCCATCTTACTGGATGTAAAACCTGTAAGTCTGCGTTCCTTCCACAGTTCCAAGACCAATTTACAAGAAGATAGACATTGACATCTAAAAACAAGGACAACAAAGATAGTTAAAAATAAATAGAACTATTACAAGTTGGTGAAAAAAAACACGCATGTATAAAGATGTATATAGTGTTGAACTGTGCTGATCGTATTGAACCTCTGTGCTGCCAGGTTGAAGATGTCTATGATGCTTCCATGTTTTAGAATGTAGCTTCTTTGCTGCAGCATCCATATTTGAAGCACTGTCAGCTGTCATGGCTACATATGAGTCTGGACAGACATGGATGTAAACTGTAACTGCAACTTGACTAGTGGCAGAAACATACAACCGCAAGGTGGTAATTCAAGTTAAAGTCTGATACTGACTGTGCACCATCTTCACCTTGTATTTTATCAACTTTTCTGCACTTTTCAGTGGGACGATGAAACTGACATGGCAGAGCTGGAGGAGTGTGTGCGCTCGGTGCAGGCTGACGGCCTGTTATGGGGCACGTCCAAACTGGTTCCTGTGGGTTACGGCATTAAGAAGCTCCAGATTGCATGTGTGGTGGAGGACGACAAAGTGGGGACAGACATGCTAGAGGAAGAAATCACCAAGTTTGAAGACTATGTAAGTACTGTGCAATACACACTAGAGAAGTTGAGGAACAGACTTTTTAAATCACCTGCAAATACTACGTTCTAGACGATCCATTCATCCATCTGCAGGCCTTAAAGAGCATTTAATTAATTTTCCATTTAATTAAAAAAATGCAATTCTGCAATTTGATTCAACAATTCAAATGGATAATGAAAACCAGTATTTCTCAGGAAGAAAAAACAAAGCACCTCACAGTCATTGTGACCACCATGATTGATATTATTTTTGGTCAATATTAAGACACCTAACCAAATGAAATATCCGTACAGGTAAACTACGCTTAGCTCCCACTCATTGACCACATGATATCAGCAATATGCTGACATTGCCTGAGATGCAGATTCATTGACATGTACAGTTGCCAGTTTAGCAATTAGTCGTCCACTCCCTTTATATCAATTAGGATAGACTTTTAGTAATGCCTCTATATGCAAGGCATTGGTACATCAACACCTAAAACACTGACCTTTAAACCCAAACATTATAACCTACATGAAGACAGGATATATTGCAGGACTGTTAGACTACGTTACCTGTATCTTAGTGTACCCAATAACTGTGGAGATGAGGTGAGCGTAAATTTTGGCACCATAATAAAATTTTGCACAAGGAAACACTGCCAGTGAAACACTGACAAAGGTGCTACTGAAAAACGCAGGCATTATAAATGATTTTAGTATTTTTTGCATTCTGATGGGTTTGTTAACATTTTTTTTTTCTACGTGTCAGTTAGAAAAGTCTGACTGCGGTTTTTATTTTCAACTTTTTGTGTTAGCATGTAAGAGAAAGCGTGATTTCCATATAATCTGCATGCTAAGGAGAAAACTCTCTCACTCTTCCTGATCCAGCAGTCCGCTCTGAAGCCTGGCATTCACCTGGAACTCCCAAACAGCGAGTATACGAAGTCTGTTTCTCCCTACGGTTGGTTTTTCACATAGAACTGGGCTGGCTTAAAGTTAACTGACGTTGTGCTGGTCTGGCATTGTTACACTGGAATAAGTGCCAACGACAGGCTCTATGTGAAAAAGCAACAGCAGAGAGGCTGCTGCTGGGAAATTCAGGTGAACTCATGAAAGCTATTGCCACATGGGAGGTGTGCGGTCATGTCAGAAGCTTCAGAAGCCGGGGCGTCGGTGGCTTAGTGGTAGAGCAGGCGCCCCATGTATAAGGCTGTTGCCGCAGCGGCCTGGGTTCGAATCCAGCCTGTGGCCCTTTGCTGCATGTCATCCCCTCTCTCTCTCCCCCCCTCACGCCTACCTGTCCTGTCCATTAAAGGCAAAATGGCCCAAAAAAATATCTTTAAAAAAAAAAAAAAAGAAGCTTCAGAAGCCTCAGAAATGAATGGTGGGTCCAGAAGAGTGCCATTCTCTCTTTAGTATGCAGATGAGATGGAAATCTTACTCCCCTTGCTGCCTCCATGCCAAAACGGAGGCAACGGGTAAACCAAAAACTACTAGAGAAATGAGTGACATAAAGTTAAAAAAATAAAATCATTAGATTGTCATTTAAAATGCATCAGAGTGCAAAAATGATCAAAATTTAATAATTTTCAATGCCTTGTTTTTAAATGGAACTTGTTTCAGCAGCCTCACAAGTACTGCCAATGGTTCCTTTTTCAGTTCAGGTTTTGTGTTCAATGCAAAATTTATGGTCACAACACAGCACCGTGCTGCCATCATGTGGTCAAAACGAGGCTGAAACAAAAGCATGCAGTGACTGGACGAACCGTTTTGGAAGGAAAAACTGAAATCATAGAATAGTTTCCCAGGTGGGAGGGAGCCTAGAGAACAAGCCTTGTTCTGTTGTATTTGAAATCTCACAGCTCATTTAAATTTCTTCTTTGTGCTCTGTTTCAGGTCCAGAGTGTCGACGTAGCAGCTTTCAACAAGATCTGATTCCAGTGTCTCTTTCTGTTTTTTTTGTCACGCCTTGTTTCTCTGCTGATTGTGTCAACGGTTAACAATAATAATTAAAACAAACTCTTGCACTGAAACTTTTGTCTAATGTTTAGTATACGTCCCCTAAAATTTAAAGGGTCAGAGCCCCTAAAATGACGAATATCTCTAGTGATGTCAAGGCATACAGACTTTTTTAAAACTTTTTTTTTTTCTTATGTATGTGACATAGTATTCTGTGGCTTTTTTATGGTATACTACACTATGACTAATTGTCATTACTTTTTTTTTTTTTTTCACAATACTTTGGCTCCTTTATGGCATACTACATTATGATTTACTTATTTTTGCAGCTTTTTTTTATATGACATAAAGGATGTTTACACCAGATGGGTACAAACATAAGGCTGTCATGCACTGGGTGTCACTGTATAGAAGTACAACAGACGGCATTGTGGTCCAGAAACATTCCAACACTGAGCTGGAAATCGACACTCGATGAATGATCCCTGAGGATGAAATAATATAATAATAATTTATTACATGGTGAAAAATACAAACACCCTCATGTCTATTTGATTTTGTGCTTCAAGGAATCATTTATTTTCCCCCAGTCATCATTTGTCTCATCAGGAAGGCTGCTTTGCTAAATTAGATTTTCAACTTTTAGATATTTAAAAGTGTAGATCTTAGGCTTGTGTTATACAAGATAAACTCCAAATCAGTAATTATTTGATTCTGTAAATTTGTCTCAAAACATAGTCTCCCAAGTTCTTATTAGCGCAACATCTCGACCTACAAGGTCATCGTCAGGCAAACCTCTGACTGCTCTCATTTACGTTTTTATTCATTTCCATACTATACAAAGTACAACATGAAAATGTATGGAGTGCAATTAAAAAAGGAAACTATCTGTTAGATTACATAAATAAGTTAAGAAATAAAAACAAAGACATGCAAACCTCTGATCAGACTTAATCAAAACTTGGAAACTTGGCCAATTGAAGATTTCAAGTTCTATGTGGAAAAATATGATTTTTTTTTTTCTAAATCTGTCAGAATTAATGGCACAGTTTTTGTTCTCCAGTTAATACATAAGAAGCATAATTTTACTCGATGAGGGTTTACTGATAGAAATGCTGGATTTACATAGAAATAAACTGAATGAAAGTGTACAACAGTATACAGGATAACCTGCTTCCTCTAAGCCCACTTTAAAAAAAAAACTCATTTTTGCCCATTCTGACAGTGGTTCATGCTAACATTGCTCTCCCTACATCCATTTTAGAGATTTGGGGATTGTGGACTCCTAAAACTTTAAAAACAAACTGAAATTTTAAAATAATTTGAGGGATTGTCTCTGACGGACCCAATATTACCCCCCTGTATTAGCTACTGCAGCAAACTGGGGATCTGCTTCTGGCACAACCTGAGATAAACATTTTGAAAATAAAATCCAGCCTAAAAAATACTGGAATTCTCTTTAATTGCAGTAAATGATGAAGTTTTCATCCCAATCAAACACAAAAGCACTTGCAAAGGCCCTTACTGAGGGCCCCAGTACCCAGTACTAAGGCAACTCATGCTTTAGCTGTGGCCTCATGACATGGGGACTGGATCCTTGATGGAGCAGCTGAAATGGGCTGGGTCCACTCTGAGAAAGGCTTGAGCCATTGCTGCTGGAGAAAACTGAACAGAGAGACAGCAGATAGAAATTGTGCAAAAGTTATAGTGGGATACACATTATCACACTCTGCATTTTCAACCTGCCACAGAAAGTGTGCCCTCCCTATAAAGCACAGTTTCATACCATTAAGTATTTCATTTTGTGACTACTTCAGATCATGCCTAACAACCTTGCTGAAGAAGTTTCTTCTCTCCTAGCAACAAATATAGGGGGAGAGACATTATTTCAGACTGCACTTTCAGCCTGCCACAAAATTTATTCTGTCTCTATAAAGCACAGATGATGCTCTGCCATCATAACCAGACCCAATTGAATCTGTGGAATTTTTTTTCCAGCTTTCAGCAGTGAACCAGAATAGAAATCTACAGAATTGTAGGATATTGTTTTTTGTATTATTATTATATTTATTTCATTTTTGTAAATTGACAGACAATATTTATTGAAGATATTTCTTTTAGATCTGCGGAGGTGTCGTGGGAATTCTGTGGGCACAGATTCTGTGTTGGCCTGCTAATACTTGGTGAATAAAGAGACGTTTCTATTTTCCCAGCAAAACTTGTCGGGACATACATATTTCATGTTGTGAATGGGACTTTGTCAGAAACTAGAAGAAGTTTTATCCTTCCAACAAAAAGTCTTTTATTTATTTTAAAACTATACAACAGTGTAAGCAGCACAAATGAAAGCATCCTCTGCTGGTGAGCCTTGAAAGCACATATGTTGGAACCACCACAAACAAATGACACACTAGATCTAGAAAACCTTTGGAGTGAAAAAAACATGTCTTCAGTAAGATGCTGCATATTTTCATTCTTGATAAGAAAAGAATCAAGTCACTCAAAAAGGCAGCAAAATGTGTGGGTTGTTGGACGGGGATAATTATACTGGCAGGTGACAGTTTGGCCTGAATGAATGTGTCTCCCCCTGTAACTTTTGCTGGGAAAGAAGAAACATCTCCATATAACAAGGTCGTTAGGCAGCAGCTGAAGTACATACAATATAAAAATACTTGACGGTAGAGACAGTCAGTTATAAGGAGAGAGGGTACATATTTTGGCAGACTGCATGTCCAGCCTGGTAGGACAAGTAGTCCACCTTAATCACTTTCACTCTCTTTATTAGGTACACCTTCCTAGTATCAGGTTGGACCCCTTTTGCCATCAGAACTGCCTTAATTCTTCGTGGCATAGATTCAACAATGTACTGGAAACATTCTTCAGAGATTCTGGTCCATATTGACATGATAGCATCACACATTTGCTGCAGATTTGTCAGCTACACACCCATGATTCAAATCTCCCGTTCCACCACATCCTAAAGTTGCTCTATAGGATTGAGATCTGGTGACTGTGGAGGCCATTGGAGTACAGTGAACTCATTGTCATGTTCCAGAAACCAGTTGTAGATGATCTGAGCTTCGTGACATGGTGCATTATCCTGCTGGAAGTAGCCATCAGAAGATGGGTACACTGTGGTCATAAAGGGATGGACACAGTCAGCAACAATACTCAGGTAGGCTGTGGCGTTTAAATGATGCTCAGTTGGTACTAAGAGGCCCAAAGTGTGCCAAGAAAATATCCCCTACACCATTACACCACCACCAGCAGCCTGAACCCTTGATACAAGGCAGGATGGATCCATGCTTTCATGTTGTTTACACCAAATTCTGACCCTACCATCTGAATGTCGCAGCAGAAATGGAGACTCATCAGACCAGGCAATCCTCTATTGTCCAATTTTGGTGAGCCCATGTGAACTGTAGCCTCAGTTTCCTGTTCTTATCTGACAGGAGTGGCACCTAGTGTGGTCTTCTGCTGCTGTAGCCCATCTGCTTCAAGGTTCGACTTGTTGTTCATTCAGAGAACTTCTTCTTCTGCATACCTTAGTTGTAAATAGCTATTTGCATTAACAAGCAGTTGAACAAGAGTGCCTAATAAAGTGGCTGGTGAGTGTATTTTGGTAGACTGCATGTCCAGTCTGGAAGGACAAGTAGTCTACCTTTATCACTTTGCTATGAGAAAGGCTATATAAATGCAGTGCATTATTATTGCCATGATATGTATTATAATAATAATTATTTAGAAAAATAGAATCATGCATTCACTTTAATGTGGGTCTTCATTTCAATTCAGATAGGCCTTGATGTAACTGAGACGAGCAATGTGTTAAATTACCAAGATCTTTCTGTGACAGTATCGACCGTGTATGTGAATAAAATAAAAGGTTGAATTACAGTGTGTTTGGATCTATCCTCCAAACTGTAACATAGATAGACTGATCAAGTAATCGACTCTGTAGTAAATAATAACATTGTCAAATCACAATGTGGGACACACTGACTATGAGATGGCAATTGACTTAACATGACTGTTGAAGACATGACTGACTCATTAACATGACTCATTTTTAAGTTGTGTGTTTCTGTGTCATGATGGAAATCCTTCTTTAACTTTACACTTAAATGGTCACCTGACATCACTGCCAATGTCTAAAACACCATTAAATTGATAACACAGATGACGTGTTGTATTCACTGTGCTGTACTCACTGTAGGGATTCATGGCTCTGTTTCCAGTTTGCTCACCTGGCGGCCTGCAAACAGGTGGGAGGAACCCAAAGCATGAAGGGACTGAGAGGAGGATGAGGAATGTAAAGACTGAAGTTTGAGATTGACGACAGAATCACCACAAACAAACAAACAAACTATAAAATTATACACTGAATGTCCCAGAAAAGCCCATGTACACAGTGCTTTAATTAGGATCTGTGAGGAGGGGCAGCCTTTGTGCAGTGAGCATGGGGGTTGGATATGGATGGGGTGTATCCATAATTCTCATGATAAACTTTGAATATGTCAGCAATAATAAGAATTAATACAAAATTTAGGTTAATAATTCCACCATAAGATCACAATGTCACATGTGAGGGTTTAAATAATGAATGGAGCGGTGCTGTGCCACGTGACTGTGCACAGCTCTCTCCTCAATATGGAGACACGTGTATTGTGATGGCCACAGCTATTTAAAAACACACTTACTGGATATTACTGGGCATTTATTTTCAAAATACATTTATTTCTGGGTCATTGGGTCACTCTTTTGAAGATGTAATGATTTCACTTGCCCACTAGATGGAACTGACTGGCAGAGTGTGCTCCACTTGCTTGGCTCTGTCCTCTATATATTATTAAAGACGTTATCCACAGGGTTATAGTAAAGCAAAGGTCAGGGTGGTTTCATATAACTTAGACAGCCTACATCTCTCAGTCTTTTCATTTTAGAGTACTTAAGGAAGCAGTGAATATTGTATCAAACAGGGGGCAATGTGTGGAGGATACTGACAGTGACGGCTGAACAGAAGGAAAAAGTGAACACTACTTTTTCAGTACAATCCCAGAAAAAAAGGATCTAAAACATGTGATGGTTGAAATAAAAAGGCACAGTATACTTTATTGTTTTAAGCCCAACTTAAGGAAGTATCCTGTTAGCTTTATTTACCTCATAATGTGTCCTCAGACCAGCATTTCACTCGAATGTGACCATATGAAAGTTACATTTAGGACACTGTTTGATGTTAAATCTACTATGAAATGCCTCCTTTCCACCATATTCAGAGACTGACATTTACATATGTCTGAGTAATTAATATAGAACGTTTTTACAACAGTAATGAAATGCTAATGTGGTTTTATTGCCATCCCTAGAGCCACGGCAGCTAGAAACAAACTACCACAAAATCAAGAATCAAAGAAATATAAGCATGTTTTAAAGAATATCCAAAGCACACATATTTGACCTTGACTGACTGAGATTTGCAGGAAGCTGCTCCAAAGTCAAGGTACAATAGATTTCAGTAGACACATTAAAATTATTCATATGTATTTACAGCTGTATATGAAGGTGTTTTGGTTTTGGAAATGGAAGATAAGTGCCGTTGGTCAACATCAGGCTATCGCTAAGCACTGGTGGAATCACCAAGTGAGACCATTAGCACTACATGTCAGTTTGTTCGTGTAGACTGTAAACCGTGTGCAGGCTGCTGTGACCCATGGAGTAGTTGACCTTTTTCAGTAAAGAGCAGACGAGTAACACTAACAGCTCAGCTCAGCGATCTGCAGCATTTAACATCTGATTTCCTCCATGTGTAAAACACAAAGTGCACTCTGCTCTCTGGAAGCTGCTCTGGAGGTGAATGAATTTATTAACTGCCTGCTGCTTTTTTTTATTTGCGAGGCACTTGATTATTTTTACTCACTTCCTCAGGGAACCCAGTCTAATGAAAATGAAAAAAAAGCATTTAGTCTAATTCAGGCTTAATATCTCGGCTCTTTTAAAGTAACGACAAATCAGTCATTTTCCCCCCGTGGGACTCCAAATTGATTTGCATTGGAAACAAATAAAATAATCATACCTAACTGACAGATTTCTGTTTCTCTACCCTGGAGAAAAACACACTTTAAAGACTTTAAAACACTGTGTGTAATGGCTTGTTAAAATATCTGTTTTTGCAGTAAAGCCCTTGTGGCCTGTTTGACTGCACAGACACATGTGCCTCAGTTAACAGCCTGTCTGTCTGATTGTCTGTCTGTACGTCCTGCCACTCCTATCCTGCTTTGAGGGCTTTTCTTTTGACAGCCTCCCCCCATGAAGGAGGGCCTGTCTGGGCTTTTGAGAGGCTGCAATAGCCCCTCAAATGACAGATGACAGATGGATGGATGGATGGATAGATAGATAGATGAATGGATGGATGGATGGATGAGGTAAGGACAGAGGAGGCTGTAAATTAGATGTACACTTTCTTTTTCTCGTAACACTCTCAGTCTGTCTTTTGGTCGGTCGTGAGTGAACAAAAAACAAAAGTCAAAGTCAGACAGGAACACTTGGGCTGTGAGAGACAGGAGCAATTACAGTCTGGTGGGGGTGGGGGGCAACAGGACAAGGGGAGTAGAGAGAGGAAGAATAAAGGAAAGGAAGGAGAACCTAAGAGACTTCTGACACTTCTTTAGATCAAAGGAGGAAGTAAAGGCAGCAATACAACAATAAAAACCTGAGCATAAAAAAACGAATTATAAACCTCTTAATTCTGTGACTTTCTTTCTGGCTCTTGCATCAGATTTTTAATTGTAAAGAAACGCGATCATTGGTGGCCTATGCCTTGCCTGCAGTAGTTTTCCTTTTAGCCGTGGCCCTCAGAGAGGCCAGTGTGCTGAACCGGCACCTTTTCTCCACGAGACATCAACAGAAAATTCAGCAAACTGTCGCAGCAAGTCTCCACAGCTAAACTCAGAAGAGAAAGTCTCCTATAATGCACAGTTTTCCACTTCACACTACTCATGAAACAAAATATGAGTGTACTAGAGACAGCAATTTAATTGAAATGAATGAACAAAACAGCAAAGTACAACTTCAGTGTCTGTATCATGATAAGCAAGTGATAATATGCAACTAGGTGTCTTAATTTATGAAAATAATTAACGAGGCAGATGCAGTGAGCAGTTCCCTCTTACAGGCTTTTTTCTTTACTCAGACACCAGATGTGTTTGTTCGAGTGGATTTTAAATTGGACTATTATTTAATGCTATTAATCATATAGAAGTTGACATCTTTTAAAAAGACTTTTTAGGCTGGAACGTGACTTTACTGCTCGGCTGTTGACTACTATTAATGCGCTGTTTTGGTGTTATAGGTTGGTGTGTCCTGTGCTGTCAGCTGGTCCTTGCTTGTAGTTTATTACAAGCTGTGACAACATCTCGTCGCCTCGTATTGTTTTTACTTTGTGAGTCTGTGTGTGTGTCCTCATGTGATCCTGGTGGCACCTATTATAGTGGGAACTACCACAGAAGCCATTTTGAATATTTTTGCCAGGGGTTAATCTGTCTGTCTGTCTGTGGACAGATTTGTCAGTGTGACGGTATTGCAACCATCCAAGATGCAGTCTTTTCTGATGTGTGGTTGCAATCAGAATGAAGTCTGGGTTGAAAGATGGGTGTGGTCCAAGCAAGGGGGCAGGAAGTAGGAGAGGGGCCCTTCCACTTTACGCCTCAGATTCATTTTAAGTTGCGGATCACTGTGTTGGTGCTGAAGTGATCCCATCACAAGATGGTTTCTAGTTGATTAATGTGACAGTGAGTGTTCTAAAGACCGGCCTCACACCTATTTGCAATCCTACTTGTGTATTTATTTTCTACAAAGCATACATTTGTGGATATACACCTTAAAAAAAATCACAATTTCTATTATTTTAAAACCTGAGTTACTCCATAATCTTTCCATGTACCCCTGAGTACAAGTTCTGCTTTAGATTTTATTACATCATTGTATTTACCCATGTTTTGGTCCATTTCAGTGAGTGCTACTGTTTAATAATGCAACATCTAGCGTGCACTGCTGCCTTGGTCAGTTTTACTTTAATATGTCTCGTGCACTGATTTAGAACAGATATGACCTTCATGAACTCCTGCCAACTGATCAGAAACAGGTATTTTCTGATTAAATGTCATACATTATTATGAGAGCTGAAAATGTAGTGATTAACACTGTGTTGACCGTATGCTAACAAGAACAAACTTGAGTTTGTGTTTGGCTGTTTTGTCGCTTCTTTCCCTAATTTGTTATTGATTGATACAGACTGAATTGACTTTAAAGGATTTGGGCTGTGGTTGTTGTTGTCAGCCAACAGCTGCAGCTTTAATGATTTGATTTTTGGTTTTGGTGTGTGGATGAAGCTGTTTTGAGGCTTGGTGGTGCTAGATTGGCTCTCAGGTTGTCTCCCTCACATACGCACACAAACGCACAAACACAGGCCTATAATCTTTCCCCATGCTGATCAATAAACCTGATAACAATTCCATCCTGCCAGCCGGCAGTGACTAATGCTCCTCAGACTCCTGAGAGTCGAGAGCGCTGGAGAGAGGGAGAAACAGAGGGAGACAGAGAGAGAGGGTGACAAACCATGGATAGGTGTGTGTGGTGCTACCTGTAGTGGGCACAAATCAAGAAAACCTAAGAGAAATATTAATGCAACTCACGGAGAGACTGAGTATATAACCCTTTATGGCTTTTTTTTGCCTAAAACTGTGATTGCTAAATTTCAGTCTTAACACTGATGGCCATTTGTATGAAACTGATCTACAACCTGTAATGACCAAGTGCTTGTGTAGAGGACAGTCTTTGAAAAGTGAAATCTCAGACATCTGTGATTTTGAAGCTGCAGAAGCAGCAAGACCCATAATTCATTAAAGTTTCATGAAACTTGCGAAGGGGCAGTCTGAGGGGCCACATTGGGTTTTCCAAATCTAAATTTACTTACAGTGCACACACCAAGTGAATTGGTTTAATGTTTTTAAATGACCAAAGGCATCAAACTATCAGGAGCAGACTGCAGCAGCTGTTCTTAGGTTGATACTTAAAACTGTTTTCCAATTGGAGATTTTTACATTACCAAGATAGACAAGAGGGTTCCTGGTTCAAATCCAGGGTGGGGGAGCCCTTCTGTGCAGAGTTTGCATGCTCTCCCCATGTCAGCGTGTGTGTTCTCCAGGTACTCCAGCTTCCTCCCACAGTCCAAAGACATGCAGGTTAATTAGTGACTCTAAATTGGCTGTAGGTGTGAATGTGAGCGTGAATGGTTGTCTGTCTCTATGTGTCAGCCCTGTGTCTAGATAGTCTGGAGACCTGTCCATGGTGTACCCTGCCTCTCGCTCAATGCCAGCTGGGATAGGCCCCAGCACCCCCCCGAGCCCTAACAGAATAAGTGGTTACAGGAAATGAATAAATAAATAAGTTAAAATTTGTTGCAATCCATAAACTAGTTCTGATTGGTTGTTAGTGACAACTAAAGCTTGTTAACAGGCTTATTTATTAACTAACCGGGTGTAACTGTTGCATAGCTAACATAGCCAGCTAACTACAGTCAACATTATCTCGCTAACCTTGAGATTTAAGAGAAAAAGTGGTAATGTGGTCGACATATCCAACCTGACAACTTACAAAAAAACATAATATAGACCTACCCCGAATAACAAAATGCAATGCTAATAATGTGATGCTTATAACATTGGTTAGCTTAACATAAATAGCATTTACTCTGACATGCACCAATTTCTGCATGTGTTCATGAATAAATAAAGGAATGTTTTTTCTTTGTTTACATGCTTGATTGTAGGCCTATCTAACTAGATGCACTCGGTTGTTTCCTCACAACAGTAATAATTAGGACATCCTCAGTTTTAATGGTGCAACCTCATTTAGTAAATCATCAGTTTGAAACCAGCTGGTAGGCGCTACGAACTCTGGAAAGACTTTTCACTTGAAGTTAGTGATGTGTCAAAAGGTCATCTGCGTGGCAAGAAGGTCACAGGAGGTGTTATTTTTGAATTCCTTCTTCTTTTGACATTTATCAGTCACTCACTCTATTTCTTAATCTGTATTTCCAGTCATACAGATATACGGCTCACGTATCATATAAATGGGCTGTAATCCGAACACTGCTGTTTTCATCTTATCATCAGTTTGACATTCACCTCCTGATCTGCTGTTCCACGTCGGTGAGCAGACTTCCTTCGCTCTGCCAGGGCAGCAGAGAGCATGTGGAGAGGAAGGGAGGGGTGAGGGAGGGTGGTTAGTGTTACGATGCTGGCAGTCTCATTACACAATGGCATGTATTAAATATACATTGCATGGCTTTAACAGCCTCAGACGTGTCCTCGCACTCAGTATGGGACCTATTTCTCACAATCACAAAGAGCTTCTAATTATTATTTTTCACGCTGCTCTGAAACGACTCATCGAAAAGCTCATTTACTTGGTTGGCTCTGACGGCAGCCTGCCTGATTGCTGTGCTAATTTTCCTTTCAGATCTCACTCTGCTTGCTTCTCATATAAATAACACTGTGACATAAATACCAACATATCGCTGAGCATAGATAAGAATGTACTTATGCCTCATAAAGTTTCAAACAGGGCCAGTCCAAGTGTTTTGGGGGCCTTTAACAGCAATGCCACACTAGATCTTGTTCCTGCACTGACGTCTGTTAAAAGTCTTAAAATCAGTTTTAACCCTGGCCATGAATACTTTCCCTCCATCCTTCACAGTCACAGATTTAACTTTTGCCTTCCGTCTGTGCCAGAATCCTGTTGGATGTTCTTAAGGTCGGCATATTTGAGGTCCAAAATTTACTTCAACTCAAAGGTCCAGTGTGTATGATTTTGGAGAATCTATTGGCAGAAATGGAATGTAATATTCAGAACTATGTTTTCATTAGTTTATTATCACCTGAAAATAAGACAACAATGGCTCTAGAGCCGGGGGTCTCGGGGGCGGGTTGTCCAATTTCGGGGGCAGAAGTCGCTGAGGTAGTGAAGGAACTGTGCGGCGGCGGGGCCCCGGGGGTGGACGAGATTCTCCCTGGATATCTCAAGGCTCTGGCTGACACGCCTCTGCAACATTGCGTGGACATCGGGGGCAGTGCCTCTGGAGTGGCAGACCGGGGTGGTGGTCCCCATCTTCAAGAAAGGGGACCAGAGGGTGTGTTCCAACTACAGGGGGATCACACTCCTCAGCCTACCCGGTAAGGTCTACGCCAGGGTGCTGGAGAAGAGGGTCCGGTCGATAGTTGAACCTTGGATTGAGGAAGAGCAATGTGGTTTTTGTCCCGGACGCGGAACCGTGGACCTCCCTCGCCAGGGTGCTGGAGGGGGCATGGGAGTTCGCCCAACCAGTCCACATGTGAAGGCTTACGACCGTGTCCCCAGGGGCATCCTGTGGGGGGTGCTCCAGGGGTATGGGGTTGGTGGCCCTTTGCTAAGGGCCAGCCAGTCCCTGTACCGAAGGAGCACGAGTCTGGTTCGTGTGGCTGGCAGTAAGTCGGACCTGTTCCCGGTGAGGGTTGGACTCCGCCAGGGCTGCCCTTTGTCACCGGTTCTGTTCATAACTTTCATGGACAGAATTTCTAGGCGCAGCTGAGGGGTGGAAGGTGTCAGGTTTGGTGAC
>NC_065515.1:37626167-37660942 GCF_006386435.1 Epinephelus moara | reverse complement strand
GCTGCTCCTCCACATCGAGAGGAGCCAGTTGAGGTGGTTCGGGCATCTGGTAAGGATGTCTCCCGGACGCCTCCCTTGGGAGGTATTTCGGGCATGTCCAACTGGGAGGAGACCTCGGGGCCGCCCCGGGACACGCTGGAGGGATTACATCGCCCGGCTGGCCTGGGAACGCCTCGGGGTTCCCTCGGAAGAGCTGACGGAGGTGGCTGGGGAGAGGACTGTCTGGGCTTCTTTGCTGAGGCTGCTGCCCCCGTGACCCGGACCCGGATAAGCGGAGGACGACGAGACGAATGGCTCTAGATAGGGCCATTCACTTTTTTTGAGTTTTCATGTTGGCCACAATAGTTCACCTACATGCTTGGCACACAGGAGAAGGTTCAGTTTTGCAACCTCACCGTTAGATGCCACTAAATCCTACACACTGGACCTTTAAGCTGTAAAAACCTGGTGGAAATTCACATGTGAGCCCTGTTAGATGGAAGTGCGAGCAGGATTTGTTTAAACAGGCGTAAAACTTGTCCAATACTTCATCATACTGATTAAAAGTGTACAAGTATTAAAGCCTAAAGATCTTAACAGCACTCAGATTAATATTTTTAAAATCACTATGCTCATAAAGCGATGCCAACTTTGAGTGATCCAGTTTAATCCCAGACCTGTTTGATCAAATCTCTCGTAGTTTTACACGACATTCAGTTTCACTTAGAAATACATAAAATGACAGAGGCTGAAGATGCTCTGACTGCACAGGACTTTCAAATTATTTTTTGATGAACTTCACAGATTTTGAACAAGGTTCTGTTTACTTGTCATGATTTACTCTACTCAGCCTGTGAAAACAGCAGGGTGATTATTCTGGGATTCTGAACAAAACTTTCCAAAGTTTGAGTCTATGACCCTGATGATGTCACAGTGATGTCATCTGGGTTATCTTGGTTTGGACTCCAAGAAAACACTTTTTTTTTTTCAGCAGAAGGCAGGTGATGAACTAGAGGTGTGGACTTTGAAAGACAGGAGCATTTACTTGTCAGTAGGAGTCTGAAGAAAGATGTGATCGAGTTGCA
Source organism: Epinephelus moara (assembly GCF_006386435.1). Classification (NCBI taxonomy): domain Eukaryota; kingdom Metazoa; phylum Chordata; class Actinopteri; order Perciformes; family Serranidae; genus Epinephelus; species Epinephelus moara. The sequence continues at coordinate 37,659,878 of NC_065515.1, read as the reverse complement.
TTACAGGAGATGAAAGATCCATCTCAGCCTCTGCTGCTTTGAAATTGAGCCTTCTTTATTTAAATCTGCCTCTTAGAAGAATTTCAACTTTGTGGCAGTCCCGTACTGAATCTCTGGAGTATTCCTTTAAACTTCTGGTCTTCTCTAGTACCTTAATTCACTTCTACACTGAAGTTGTGCCAACAAATTAAAACCTCATATGAGTTTTGCTGAGTTTGGGTGACTGTGAGTTTAAGTAACTCATTCTGAAACTTACTGCAAAACTTGAAAATGATTAAGGTTCTTGGGAAACTTTTCTCAAATTCGCCAAGAAAGTCATATTGGGATATGTAATACAGAAAGTTGTTTAAACAAATGTTAGGCTGTACAGACTTCATCCAGCCTGCTTACTGTCCCCCACACTTGATGGTTTATTATGCACAGAAGCCTAGATTCCTTTGTAGAGAATGAATATATGCATCATGTTTGAATTATTAAACAGTGACAAGACCTGTGTGTCTTAGCTGATTGGCTGTTTACACCACTGATGTAGAAGATGGGTAAATAAACATCACACTGCAGTCGTCTCCATTCTTGGATTCTTTCTCTGTCTCATCCCTGATGGGTTTCGGCTCGTCTCGACACAGCAGAAAACACGAGGCCGGCGACACTCGGAGAGGAAGACCAGGATTTCCATGAATTAGGACAAGCACAGATGAATTAAACATCAGAGCAGCTTCCATTCCTGAATTCCCGCCACCGTCGTCTCTCTGTGTTTGGTTCTCTGAAAAACAGACGATCTATCAAGCGGAGGGAGGACACACACAAGGGCCCGTCTATGCTGCAGACTGACACAGAAACAGAAAACTGACAAGGACATGAGCTCCGTCAAAACAGGAACTGCGTGGGAAAGGCTGAGTGGGAGGCTGGTTGCCATCGTCGTCGCAGGAACGAGAAGGAGGAAAGACATAAAAGACAGGATATGCCCAGAATAAATGAAGTAGGTGTTTTTCCACACAGAGAAAAAAAAAGTCATATTAATCTTTAAAAAGACACAAAGTCACACAACAGAAAACAAGAAAGTCATGATTAGGTCTATTTCAAGATTTTTTTTTTTAAAGATTACAATCATTACAGGAGTTATTACATCCCCACTTTAAAAAAAGATACATTAGGAAAATACAACAAAAAGAATCACCGATTCACTTTGATTTTTGTAGCATATTTTCATAAAAAATTAAAGATTTCATTTGCAGCAATTTTAAGATATGAATCAATAAAAAGTCCCAGGTTTGCTTTAGCGGTCCGTTTGCGCCTTGTTTTCAAAAAGCCTTCATGAGCAGCATATAACTTCCTTCATACATCATAACTGCTGAAATTATGTCAACTGGCTTCACAAAGACAAAAACCTAACAACATAAAAAATAGAAAGCAAGGTCATTTTTTTCTTTTATGACATTAATCGAAGCAACTAAATAGCACAGATTGCCATAACTAGATTCTGTGACTTGAATATCAAAATAAATCACTTTCCTTCATTTCTCAGAACAAGACGCCATGGCATATTCACAGATATTATAAAAAATAAGCGACAGAATATTTCCATAACATATACAGCACTGTTCCTTCATCAGAAAATACAATAGAAATCTACTTTAGTGGTTTTAAAGGATGCATGGTAACTGGTGAGCTGCTCTCACTGTCTCAGCTTCATTTCTTTACACTGGTGATTTTGCTAAAAGGAAAGAAACGCGGCATTTCAGAGAGTCTGAGAAACCATTCATCCCACCTTATTGCTTTTACCCTCTGACTAAATACAAGCAGCTGTTGTCGATCCTGTGTTCAGTTTTGTTGGGTTCAGTCAAAACCTCTCCTGGTTCATCCAGGTGTGTAGCAATTACCTCTGTGCTGATAGACAGACTTTCTGAATCCTGAAAACAACCTCTGAGTCTCTTCAGTTATCAGTCAGATGCAGCAGACAGACAGATTACAAAATACAACACTTTATAAGTTTCAAGGCCGTGATAACACATTTTGTGTGATAGGATTCAACATGAACACATAATTTCTGCCAAAGTTTAAACAATTTTGTTTTTCTGTATTTTTGTTTGTCACTGGTTTAAAGTGGGCTCGGTTGAAAATAGTTATTGTCACATATTTCCATGCACCAATCAGGGATTAGCAATTTTAATCAAAATGTAATGACAATCTTTTTTTTCTTTTTTTTTTCTTGCTTATATTGCGAACACCTGTCAATCAAATGTGATCAAACCTCAGCCACAGAGTTTGTGTTTAACTCTTAATGAAGATTTTCCCTCCCCAAACTTTAACAGTGATTGCTGCACATTTAGTTATTGATATTATATTATGAGTAAAAACAAAAAGAATTTGAAACCAGGCTTTCAGGGGCTTTAAAATATTCAAGATCAATTAAATCAAAACTAATAAAACGTTGAAGCAACAAAACATGTACAAATACTTTGTCCTATCATTAATATGGGTGATTGATTAAGTTGTGGTGATTATCAGATAATGTAGATCAGGTCTTTGCTTCTGGTTGCTTTAACTCATTTACTTTCACAACATGTTTCCACTCTTGCCCTGATTTTAAACTGTCACTTTGACCAAAATTAAAACATTTTCCCACTTATGTTTTATCTAGCAATGTAAATGCTTTGGTTCTGGAGATTACTGAAACATCTGCAACCCCAGCACAGTGAAGATACATTTTGTTTCTGTTCCTCACAGCACACAAACACGTGAAAAACTCAGCATGTGTTTCCACAAACTGTTGCTTTTAGTTAAAAACTTAAAGTAAAAGAAAAAAAATCGACTCTGATCTGATGATTGCTGGATAAAACTAATTGGGAAAACTATTTTTGTAATTTGGTTTGGCATGTGGGGGACACCTGCTGTTTTGTTAAAGCTTTAAAATAAATGGGGACGCTTTTATATGAGACAAAGTCAGAGAGACGGGGACAGACAGAGAGACAAAGCTTCCTTTCTCTAAGTCCAGCTCCACATTCCTCTCATTCTGATGGGCACGACCTGACCGCAACTACAGCTGGCTCTGTGTCCGTCTCAGTGTTTTCTGGGAAGTTTTTTTTCTCTGTCTTGAAGTCGGGAAATCCCTGCAAGGACACAGTGGACACTTACAGAGGCCACTTCAGGAACCTCACAGAAAGACGGGTTATTTGTAGGGTTGGGATCTGGAGCTTGCTTTCCATGTGTGTCTAAAGTGAATTTTAACCCAGTGCCACAGATGTGAGGAACAGATGCTCAGATTATAGTGTTATAAAAACACAGATTTCCACTTTGATTGTGCTAAAACAGCCCTCGCAGCTTGGTTCTGCTCCTCCTGCAGCGACACATGGGTAAGGTTGACGCTGATTGTCTGATTCAACAGCGGGTTATTTTCTGTTACTGTCAGCTCATCCGACACAGTCTCTCTGCGGTGAGTCAGAAAAGTCAGAAGATCTAAAACATGCATGTGAATTGTTATCAAAATTTTCTAAATGCTCTGACTTTGGTTTTCATTAACAGATGAAGCAAAAATAAAGGAGGAAAAAATCTGTATGAATTATTGCTTCTCTTTTCACTCTGATAGCTCGCTAAAAACAATATGACAAAAACAACCTGTCTGACTGAGCCGCTAATTTCTGTCTTTGGTCTGTCACTTAATGATCTGCTTGAATAGAATACACCACTTTCATCTCTCCCTGTTGACAGCTCATTATCCTCTCTGTCTTCTGCTCAAACATAACTTTTTAGCAGCCCGCCCTCCACTTGCCGCCCGTCTGCCCATCCATCCTTTCATCCGACTCGCTGTCAGGTTTTTTTAAGGGGGTAATAAGAATCTACTTTCAGTTCAGCCAGCTAAGAAGACACTTTTTGTCAGCACAGAGGAAGCATGGGAGCCGTTCTCATCCCAGACCAGAGATACGTTCATGTAAATACTGAATGTGGTTCCACAAATTGCTCAATTTATTTTCTAGTTTCTACTAGTATTTGCTCACAACACAAGCTCATTATCACTGGAGCACAGAGCCAAAGGAAAAAAAATCACAATATCTATAATCAGAAACTACAAATTTTTTTTTTTTTTTTTTTAAATTAGACTTAGCATATGTTTTTCCACATGGACTTTAGGCCCTGGCACTCTGTTTCTTGCTGCTGCCAGGAGGTAACTCTGAACTGTGGAGACGGTTCAGAATGTACTTGAGTACTTGAATTTTTAAAAAAAAGAAAATAAGTTTACACTGACTTTGCTCTGTGTATTTATATTTTAATTTCAACAATTTCTGGGGTGTTTTTAATATTTAAAATAAATGAGCAAGCAATCCCAGGTTTCCTTTTTCATCTTTTTCTTTCTTTCTTTTTTAATCTAAACCAAAAGAAATGCTACCTATTGATGGGGATGCTGATGAATGTCCTTACATGCTGATAACTTTACAAAGGTCACATTCAGGGTCAGAGTCTGTGCCAAAGGGCAGTGTAGGAGAGGACTCTTTCTAAAATTCCCACTGCATCTAAAAAGGGGGCAGAAATGAATTAATATGAATGAAGCTACAGGTCAAAAGCCTTCCAGTCCTGACAAACTCTGGCAGAAACTGCTGCGAGGCATTTTATGCTGACTGAACTGAATGTAAACTCTCCCCCAAACCTTTCCATCTCTAACACATCCGCATTCGTTCAGCTTCTTCCTCCTGTTTCCCTCCTCTCCTCCTGAGTCTGCCTTCAGTTTTCAAGAATATTCTGTGCTGGAAATACTATTAGGCTGATGAAAATTCTCCAAAAACGTTATTATTCTAATTATACTGAGTGTAAATTATATTGCTATATAACTCATATTAGTTGCAGTTTGTAATTGGTTTCATTGTAGCAGCTTTTGTACAATATGAGACTTACAGTGTGACCATTGTGAAATAGAAGTCCCTTTAAATGGTTTTAAAAATGTCGACAAAAGGGTTCTTGAAATGAATGGCTTGATAATATAACTTAATGCTGATAAGTATCACCCATACATTTCTAAAAGATGTACAGTAATAATGTTTTACTTTCAGGAATAAATGACATCAGTATAAAGTTGTCTTTACGCTCGCCATTGTCAGGATTTTACATTTTCAGCCCATTTAAAGGGATATTTCATTTTATCAGTTACATTCATTGTTACATTATCAGGTATTATTGCATTCCTAAAGCAGACATGACATGTTATAAAACACTGGAAGAGCTAAAATATGATAAATACACTATGATAAAATCATTATCTGTTATAACTGTTTGCTTATAGATGAAATGATAAAATTTGAATTCTCTCTGCACCGTAATGAACCCTCAGCTCCTACACATTTTCTCTCTTGCTCCTTATTCATCATCTGGTGCTGGTCAGCTTTGTGTTCAAATCATTAGGAAGAAGGTGGTGGTGTCCGTCAGCCATGTTGGAGGGCCAGATTGTATCACCATGACATTTAAACTCAAGAAAAGTTGCTAAAAAGTCTAAAAGCATCAGCTCTGGCCCCTGCCCTGATTCCTGGAAGCCCTTGTTCCCTTTTCCTAAAGCAAACCCTGGAGCAGGGAGAGTTATATATTTCAAAGTGGCAGTGAATATTTGATCCGCAGTACTTGTCATTAGTCTGTTTGAATTACCTCTAAGAGCAAAAGTTCCAAACTCCTGGAGACAAACTGAAGTGGTATCTGACCCCTCTGGTCTTTATTCAAATGACAGCAGGTCCGGGTGGGACTCTGAGTCTTCAGCGCTCACTCCGGTGCCTTTACTGCAGGGAGTGCCGTTCCCCAGCAGAGCCTCCTCACCCAGGCTGATGCGGCAGGTAGTTTTTCCTGAGCATGGGGTGGAGGCCAACCGGGAGTCCGGTCCTGATGCCTTCTGCCAGACGTCGCAGGGCTTAGCCCTGGGCTCCAGCAAGGGGGGATCTTTGTTGATGAGGTCTGGCACGGAGAGCTGCAGCTGGGGCTGACGTTCCTCTTCGCCTCCTTCGGTGCTCCCGTTTTCCACATCATCATCTTCTCCACCTGTGACTCCATCGACTTTGCCGTTGCTTCCTGTCATCTCCCAATCAGAAACAACTTTCTTCTCTGCTGGACTTGGCGGCAATGTGATTTCCTCTGACTGCTCTTCCTCCTTCTCGCCCTGCTGCTGCTGCTCCTCACTGTTCCTCAGCTCCTCCTTAGCGATCGGGGGCATCTTGTCAGGAGAAGAGAGGAAGGAGGATGAGTCAACTGGGTCAGGAGAGGAGACAACGGGGTCGGACGAGATCATCATGTCCTGGGTGGTCTTCAGAGCCCGAGGGAGGCGTTTCTTCCCTGTTGGGGGTGGTGGGTCCAGCCGAGGGAAGGAGTCAAAAGAGGAGATGTGACTAGAAGAGAAGAAGAGGATTTGGAGAGTGACACAGAGATAGTGACAATTAGACAAACAGAGAAAGCCATCAGAGGCTAAAAGTAAGTATACCAAAATGGTTTGGTACATGTACATGTGCTGCCCAAAAATGTTGTGAGGTCGATTTTCAGCATTAGAAGTCGAGTTTTAAGCCTTTCAAACACTGCTGCCAGGTCACATTATCATATCTGAGAAAAGGGATGACAATAGGAGTAATTAAGACAAAAACAATCCCGTCGATTTTTAAAAAACATCAGCAAAGATACAAACTTGTGAGCGCCGAGCTTTCCGAAAATACTAGGGAAGGGATTGTGAAGGTCTGGGCTGATAACAATACCAGTATTCAAAACCAGAACCTGTCAAGTTGCACTTATAGTTTACATCCATGCCTGTGAAAACATGGATGCTTCACACACATCTCCCCCTGACAGCACAGTAAAATCTATAAAATCAGCAGTTTCAAAGTGAGCAGCCTAGGTTAGTGTCACCAATTCAGTATCGGACCAAATGCTTCTGTTCCTGCGTTATAATGTTAAGTAATGACCAGAAGTGTTTTTGCAGAACATCATGATGTCACAGTAAAACTGACCTTTGACCTTTTGGATATAAAATGTCATCACTTCATCATTTTATTCTATTAGACATCAGTGTGGAATCTTGTCATTATCAGTGTATGAATGAGTTATGACCAAAAACATTTTGTGAGGTCACAGTGACCTTGACCTTTGACCACAAAATTGTAATCAGTAAATTTATGATTCAAAGTGGATATTTGTGTCAAATTTGAGGAAACTCCCTCCAGGCCTTCTTGAGATACTGAATTCATGAGAATGAGACAGATGTGACATCACAGTGACCTTTGACCGCCAAAATCCATACAGTTCATTGTTGAGTGTAAGTGGACATTTGTGCCAAATTTGAAAAAAATCCCTCAAGGCCTTCAAGAGATATTGCATTTACAACTGAAAAAGTTAATAGCAGATACCGATGTTTGTTTCTTGCTGTTTATGATGTGATTTATTCCCCCTTTTATGCCAGGAAAACCAAAGAAATTTTTATAATAAGAAAAAAAATCCCAAACATCTTTACAGTCATTCAGCCCTTCATTACGCAACCTTTGAATGAGCAATTCAATCATTGAAATTTATGAAACAACCTTTAATATAACCTTTCACATGAAAAACATCTTAAAGTAGCTGCTTCAAAAGCAGCTACTTTACTCCCTCTTTAATATCTATTTTATTTTGCTGTGAAAATACCAACAAAGTCTCTTTCAAACAGCTGCATTTATCAAGTTTATCTTCAAAAACTTTACAATATCACATTTGAACACATCATGATAACTTTGCCTTATAGTCACTTTGACTGAATAGAGCTTAACAGCATAGTAATGTAACCCTACGCAACCTCTGTTAGCTGCTAGTTTTGGCCACTGGCTGCTAACAGCTAACGTTAACTAGCTCTCCTCCTGCCGATGTCAACACAGATTTGTTGTTCACAATGCAGCATTATCAGGATAACAACACTCTGTGTCCCCTGACACGTTGATGGTGAGTTTACGGAGTCCTTTCATCCCAAAAGTGGTGTAAGTTTGCTGGCTGTATCAGAGTGTGTGTTAAACTTGAGTGATTTCTTTTTTGCTTTTGCTTAGTTTGTATGAGCTGACTGTGCTCTCCATTGTTGCCCTCATAGCAGGCATTGACAACATGTCAGAAACAGCTGTTTAAACATTTAAAACATATTTAATAATTTTCCCGCAGAGAGTTTTATGAGTCAATCAATACCACTCTCACATCTGTCTGTTAAATATGAAGCTGGAGCCAGAGGATAGTTAAGTTAGCATAAAGACTGGAAACAGGGAAACAGCTAGCCTGGCTCTAACAGACTGAGCTTGTCCTCCAACTGTTGGAGAGATTACTGTATAGTATTTTATTGTAACTGCAGTGACCTTAATGGCCAGTTCTGCAAAACTGAGTCCTTCAACATCTGTGCAGCTGGAATTATGCTTCTCCAAAGACGCACTTGAACATCATATTGATGCTGAAAGCTTCAAAGGATTTTCAAGAGAAACTTGGAGTGCACTGTGTAAGCTTTGATTGAATTAGACTGTGTTGTAGGTGAAAAGACATCAAATTTGGAAGGTCGACTCAGACTTCATGCCTATACTTGTCTACCAATTAGAGCGTGTTACAGTAAGTGATGGAGCGTGTGTGTGTGTGTGTGTGTGTGTGTGTGTGTGCAGGAGGATGGAGAGTACCAGCAAGAACTTAAAAATCTACTTTGACTCCTGGTGATCGCTTGAATGGTTCCTCATTGTGTACTGAAAGTGTTTACAAAAGCATACTCATTTCACGAGCCGTTCCCTTCAATGACAGAAAATTACCATGGCAACCACATCCCACAGTGATGAGAAAGAACTTATCACTGCTGCATGATTGTTCACTGGAGCTGATGGGGACGCATGTATGAGTGTGAAGAGCAAAGACACAATTTTGTTGTTGAGGGATGGACGACTAGAAAGTTACCTTCTCAAATTGATTGTGTAAATTTTCATTTCAAATACAAAATTCAATATACCCAGGATGATGTTCTGGGCAGTGATACACCTGATAACTTTTTATGTTGTAACTGAGGAGTTCTCTAAATATTTCTGGTTGGGTATGTTTACATCAGTTCCTGTGTCAATGTCACCACTCTCAATTTGGTATTTTGCAACACACACACACACACACACACACACACACACACACACACACACACACACACACACATGAGCACTAGGTACTTTTCTGAGTGACTTGGGTGGATGTGTGGCATTAATGTAGCCCAATCTCTAAATCTAACATATTGGTCAGTCCTTACACCCCTGGCCTATAGACAACAGGCTAGATAATAGGTGTTTTTAGACTGGAGGAACTTTTTCATTGTTCTGAGAAGAACTTCGCTTTTTATTGTGTTCACAGTGCAAAAGCACAACTGTAGTTCTTAGAATGCCTTTAGAGGTACTGTTAGCTCCTACTTCACAGTAGGTACTCTCCCACCACAAGAGGAACCTTGAGAAATCATGAAACCCATCGGCCTTTGGTCTGACGAGGATAAAGCCCGAGAGTGAAGGCTAATATTTTACGCTGATGCGGTGCAGCTAGCGGTTGTCTGAGCCAAGACTTCCTTTTCCATGAGTTGGTCATTTCAGCTAGTCTATATAAACGGATATCTGCATATGAATGCAGGTACATTTAAAAAAAGCTAATATAAAGCTAACTCATCATCATACCACAGCCGACAGTTTACCTGCCACTCAAACGTAATTGGTCGATACTACTCCGACTATAAATGAATTACAAACTGATACCAAAATCCTGTCCTGTTGCCTACAGATTCTGCATACATATGCAAAAAGATTTGACCTTGAAAGATACAATGCACGCTGAAAGATACAATGCATGCAGTGTATGTTAATTGGACAAACATGAGGCAATGTTGCACTGGCAACCAGCATTTTTAAAAAACAATTATCTGTGTAAACAACAACAACAACAACAACAACAAAAAGAAAACAATAAAAATGGACTAATGGACCGACAGTGAAGTCCAGGCTTTACTGAACATATTTGCTATGATGAAAATACAACAGAATTTTGACTTGTTAAAGTGCAATAGGCATAGGCTGGTTTACGTTACTTAAGTGTTCCTATTGGTGATGGGAGTGCAAAAAGAAAAAAAGCCTTGAAGGTATGTAATTCTAAGGGGAGCTCCCCAGTGGGCAGGTCCTGTAAGGGAGTCTCCAAAACTCTTTGGTCCTAAAATGCCTATTAACCATTAACAATCCAAATACTGGAATACATAAAAAGATTAATGATTTTATTTCCATCCTTTCATTTTGTGTGTTTTTTTTTCTTTCAATGTTTTACTGAGAGGAAACCTCTCTTTTACAGAGGAACACCCTCATCGCATTTGCAGAGTTACACACATACACACCAGGAGCTGCCTAGAACAACCGCAGTCTGATCTCCTGGCCGCTGAGCAGCTCCACTGGAGCAGTTGGGGTTAAGAGCTTTGCTTGAATGTACAACAGTGGTGGTAAAGCTCGCCTCTCTAACTTTTAGGCCACCGCTGACCCCGGCACTGGTGGTGGCAGATTTGTGTAATAATGGAGAATCAGTCAGTTATCAGGTCAAAAAAACCTCTCAACTCCATCCGTCCGGACCAGTTGGTGGTCAGAGAAAAATCTTTACAGATCATCACTGGTAAATTAAACTTTATCTCTTCACAATCCAGTACATGGAGGCAAATGGGAGCAGAGCTACTGAAAAAATGACTTCTGCTTGACTGATCCTCACTTGGAGACACAACAGATCAATGCTTCTGGAACTAATCCCCACATACAGACACAGAAACAACCTTGAATGTATGAGTCTGTGTATAAAAGAGGGAATTGAATACACAATTAAAAGGCATTTCCATTTTGACTGTAACAGAAGCTGAAAAGTTCAGACTTATTCAAAATTTCAGACCTCTCACAGGCACCTTTGATGTGTCATTATTAATTTAAGACCACATTTCACAGTAAAAAAATCTTAAATCATTCACCTCTTCTGCCTAATTCACAATGAAAGACACTTCCTCAGCTTAGGTAATTTAACATTTCTGCCTACGAGAAGATTATGTCTTTCAGGGGTTTATCATTAAATTGAATGTAGCCTTGAAAAGTTAAGTGATTTTTTTACATTTTCATCCTAAAAATTAATACATAGTGTACAGAAGCACTAAAAATTATTAATTTAATCAGAAAAGTCAAAAGAAAACTCAACTGCCTTTATCAATGTGTGGAATCAAACTGGCAGCCTTTGAGACACGAGTCTGTAAATAAATTTGTGAGAGTAAATCTTTGACCTATGTGGGCTGAAATTAAAAGTGAGATCAAATTTAGGAGGTTCTAAGTTTAAATGGATCATACATATGTACTTTTCCCACAACACAAACAGAGAGGAAATACATGTGTGTATGTGCACCTGTTTGCAGTGGTCTGGTTGAGTTGGTCCATACAGCTCCAAACAGCATCAACGTTTTTGTTGACCTCAGTGACCCCGATGTCCCCGAGGTGGCTGGGCTCCTTCCTTCTTAACAAGTCATTGACCTGAAAGAAAGACAGAAAGAAAGAAAGAAAGAAAGAAAGAAAGAAAGAAAGAGAGAATAAAGCAAAGCAAGGCTATGAATTTTACTTTATAACCCAGTAATGTAGAGTTAAAGGAATACATGACGTGGGGGGAGCTTAAAGCTTGTGCTGTGCTTACCCTTGCGCCGACAGCCTTGCCCAGATTAATGGCATTTTTAAGCCTCTGTTGGCCTCCGGAGGATGGAGAGTCGATGGAGCTGGACCCCAGGTTATGATTAGGTGATGCCGGGGTGCGTCGGGACGAGGACTGGCCCGGCCTGGAGGTCTGAGGACTCTGCTGCTGGGCAACTGAGTTCTCAAACATACTTTGATCAACTGGAAAGAAAAGGAGAGAAGACAGGGAAAAGATAGGGAGATGAATACACTGCAGGATTTAACAGAAGATGTGTATCTGCTTTTAACAGCTTTTTAACTTTTCGAGCCTTAGAAACTACACATGGGATGTTTGCTTAGAGAATGTGATGCACGTTCGTGAAGGGAAGTGAAAGGAATATTTCACTGAAAATGTAGGAATGCTGTCTATTTGTAGCTCAAAGTTTCACACTTTTTGAATGGGTTTGAGTTGAGTTTTTTTTTTTTGTCATCACTTTGGATCTCAATTGGAATTCATTGTAACTGTTGTGAATCTAAACGGACTACAGCTGCTGTCCTCCACAAAACAGCAGTTTAAAAACTTTCAAAGGCTGCCACTCCAGCATAAGGGAGAGCAAGTATCTGATATTGAAAGGTAAAACTTTGATGAAGTATTCCTTTGAGTGGCCACATCATGTGGTGTCAGTCTGCAGCTTTGCACCAAACAAACTGATGTTGCATCATCACTGATTCAGGGACATTTCATACAGATGCATACAAGACCTGAGGGCCAGATGGTAGTGCAGTAACACTGTGTGTAATGATCACAGAATAATATAAAACACAAATGCAATAATTGCAATGATACATGCACACAGACAGCAATAACACACAAGAAAATGAAGCAGAAATGAATCAAAATGCAGGGTCAGGGACACAACAAGGGAGCTCAGGTGGTTGTCAGTCCACTTAAGACAAAAGATCTTACCTCTTGGAGAGAAATGTTTCTCGGAAGGCATTTAATGAAACATAGAGGTATCAGATTTCAGATCACTTTCCCTCTTAAGCTGCAGATTATTGAGCTTCAAATGCAACTGATTCATGTCTTCTCTCATCCCTGACTTTGGAAGACAAGTCAGGGGGGAGGTAATGGGTAAGAGTGCAGCCTTGACCTGCATACACATATCTGAAAGGTACATTGTATCAGGCCAGATAAATGGAGAGAAAATATCACCATTTGGAATCAGATGCAGCGTCAAACTCTGGTGGAACAGCTAACCTTGACTTAACTTTGCACACACAAGCATTTTACTGACTCTACCAATCAAGAGCTCTACAAAAGCACATTATTCAGAGGTCAGAGGAAATATGATCCAGTATTATGAATCAACTTGATACAGAGGACATTTGGAGCTTCAAGGAGATAGGGAGGAATAACAGAGAAAAAAAAATACATTCACTCCTAAGCATACGGACACTTATTTAAACTACAAATCAATTACTGACAGAGTTGGAGGTGCAAAATGAAACTACAGTGGATCTTGCAATCAATGTCCTTACATAGTAGTTTGTGCATCTGTGTGCACAGGTAGCCAAATTCAGACTTGTTCTGATCAGTTTGATTGCATTTAAAATTGTTTTATAATGCACAGAATTTTGCATTGGCAGCCCCACTTTGTCACTGCACCTGTGTCTTTTCACACAGTGCTGATGCATATATGCAATAGTTAAAGCAACGCTTATTGTATATGAATGTTATCTTTGTGCTATTAGGATATTGGAAAATAGCACTGCATTTAAAAATGTAAAGGTCTGCATTAGTGTGGAGTTCAGATGAAATACAACCCAGCTAGTCCAGTTGGAATAATACATCCATGAGTTTTGAGCCAAAATGCTGCATAAAGGTAAAAAAATACAATGAGGCAGCACACTGACGGACGGTTAACCTTGTTAGCCTGCCCCCCTTTCATAACTCCTTAATGAAATTACCCAGTGTAGAGAAAATAGAGAGAACCTTGTAGAATTATTGTGACTGACTTGTGATAGCATGTACCAGCTGGCTAACATGTTAGCGGTTAGCTATTGCAGTTTAATAACTAGCCCTGCATATAGTCCTTACATCAAAACTTCCAATATATTATGTAAAATCGCATTATCTTCTGCGGCTTCTCTTGCTGGGATTTGACTTCTTACAGTTTTGCTCATTTCATTAAACCAAATATTGACTGCTGTAAAAAGAAAGTAGCTACTGTATTTCTTATGTTGCTGAGTCAGTCTGTTACTTGCTAGATACTTATTAGCATTACCTGCCACATGACTCAGCAGTTTCTGTTGGTTAAAAGTTGCATTCTTATGGTACCCGTCATTCAGTGCTTATCCCATTTATGTTCATTTTTGGGATATGAGAAATCAGGTTATTCATATTCCCTGTATACATGATAAATACTAATATTCCAGTTACTGATTACTGCATTCTATTTGCGCAGGCACAGTAATGTTTATTTTGTAAGCCATTAATATGACATTCTCATATCCCCTAACTGTTACACTAAAAATAATTTGACTGTGGCTTAAAATTAATCCATTGTCACTTTAATCAGGCTCAGCACTATTAAATGCCAACAGAGCATTGCAGACCTGGCTCCTCCACCTGATCGGCAGGTGATGGGAGATGAGAGCAACAGGAAATTTTACACGGGTCCTCGACTTTGACCGGTGTCCACCTGTCACTTTCACTGCCACCGCGCAGAACAAGAGAGGTGTGGATGAAGATCTGTCGCTGTGACTGTTGGGATAGAGGTGACATGATGGACTTCATAGAGAAAATTTTCACTACAGACTTGAATAGGTCAGCATTTCTATGCCTTTTCCCATCCCCACTATATCAAACTCTTTAATTACATAAACATAAACTCTGTTTCCTCTTCACCCCAGAAGTGAGATGCTTTCGCCACAGCCTTTGCTGTTACCATGTACCCAAGCTAATAGCTATGCCGCCGCAGATAGTCGGCGGCCCTCAATAACCATGATAAGATGAATGCATACCACAGTATCCGATTTCTTTTGGCAAACTCCAACTAGCATATTTGGGTTTCTCACAAACAGGATAAGGTCTTATCTCAGGTACGAATTACAAACTAAACACTTTTATCCTATTACATTTGGACAATATATATATACAGCTTAAATTCTGCAAAATCTAATGTTCTCAGTGCCAATGTGCTCAACATGGCAGCCCACATGATGAATCAGGCAACATGCTATCTGCCCCTCCCCTACCCAAACCAAAACGTTCTACTCCAGTGAGACACACTGGGAGGCAGCCACAACAACCCACAGGTCTGGCTCCTGGAGCCACTTTGGTTTCACCGTGAATTATGAGGGTGATGGCGAGAGTGTATTGGATAAAAAAGGAACAGTATGTGACATCTGCTACACAACAGTAAGTTACATCAGTGGGAATACTTCAAACATGTCAACTCATCTATACTGACTTCACCCCAGTGTGTCAGTACGTGGAACTAGATGAAAACAAGGAGCAACACAAGCTACAAGCGAACGTTACCCCAGCAGCATTTAGGTAGCCATTCCCAACTGATTCAGACAGTGCAGAGAAATCACCATGGATATACATACGGCTTCAGATATGAGACCATACTCTGTAGTGAAATGCAGACTTTACAAACATGCAGCAAAATTTAAAAAAACCCCACAGAAATCTCTCTGGCATTTCAAAACAGAATTGTTTCTACAACTACAATGCTACATTTATATTTCACAAGGAGCTGTTTTTGTTTTGTATGCTGCTAAGAAGACACCCCAGACGATGGATCACTCAGGTAAAGTGAAAGTAGTCTAGTGAAAATAGATCATACTTTATGATGTTGGTTTTAATTAATAAAAATAATATTCAAAAATCAAGGAAATTTCTCTGGCCTTTTCACTATTTTGCTGATTAAAAAATGTCCCAAATCCTGAGACCTGTTGTTGTGTAGAATCAAACGGTGAATTTTGTGAACCGTTTCACCTCTACTGTTAGCCAGTGGTTTAGCTTAGAGGATCCACTGAGAGGACAGTATATGTAAATACCTTCTTGCCTGTTTGTTAATGTGATACAAAAGGCACTTCATTTACATGCTTAAAGTCTCTGCTCAATGTTCTGCCTGTCTGCCAAGGTCATTCAGTGTGTACTGACTGTACATCAAGGTCACTGAGTCATCTCAAGATCAATAGTTTCACATTGCACAGGCTATAAAACATCCTTATTGATCCCTCCAGACAATGAGGCCACATATTCCTCCCACTTTAACTCCTAATGGAAAGGTAATGGATAGACTTTGTAATGTAGTACGCCCCTTGGAGGGCTTAATGAAGGACACTAGAAGGGGAAGATGTTTGTGTAACATGCCCTAGGACATTTATGTATAATTCTAAAAATTTACTTTTTTGCTGCTTTTCCCTTAACAAGTCTTCTAGCAACCCATGCTGCTGGAAAGGTGAAATCTGCTGTTTGGAAATGAGCCCAGGTGTCTCAGTCTGGCTCATTTACACACAGACGAGATTTATCATCACTATTTATGACCATTTCTCTGCTGGACTGTCCCTGAGCCAGCTCTCAAACTCTTTGCTCAGGCTCCTGTATACTCCAAACGAATGCAAATTTGGCGTTCTCACAGTCTGTTGAGTAAAGTGCTGTGTGCAAATGCCAGCACGCTCAGTGAATAGAGGTCAGCTTGTCCCCACCCAAAGTGAGTTGCAGTGAAGGAGATGATGTCAGAAATATACATTAGTGTATTCCAAAACAAAAGACAACACAAGTGATATTGAAGTTACAGCTAATGGCTGTGGTACCAATTTTCGGTGCAACAAATGTCCCCTGCCAGAGTCAAACTGGGCATGTTGAGGTTATATGGAATGTGTGTTTATTCACCCAGCTTCTGGACGGCACAATATTTATACCAACAAATCAAAATAGAGAGGCCCCAAAATCAAACAAGTATGTGCCAAGATCTTTGAATATTTTCCAGAACAAGTCATGTTCAACGAGAAATCCATCACTGTGAAAAAACCCAACAACAGTCATTTAATTATTACCTTGATGTTATTTCTTTTATTAAAAGTGAAATTTATTCCAAATGCTACTTTTTCTTTTTTTTTTTTAAACATTCAATTCTGTGCTTTCCATCTAGATTTTCAGCTTGCTGTGTGCAGGAGTTGGCAGATCTATGTGAGTCCAGGGAACAGATCAGTTCGAAGAGCTATGTAAGTGATAGTGTAGCAGGTAGGTAGGTCTGCATCGCCAACTCCTTGAAAAACTTTGGGAAATTTGAAAAACAAAACAACAAGGCTATAAAAAAACCCTTTGAGAATTATGTACTTCAGTTTAACACAGAAGGCACGAGCTGTTATCCTCTTCCAATCTCACAATCCAGCCAAATTGCTTCAGAGAAGACATACATTTAAATTATATTCATACTGTCAGCTTTACTCCTTTGACTTGTGTCCTTGTTAAATTAACTTTCTCCACCTCCACATTTCTCTCCCTCTAACTTGTGACACACCAGTTGCAACTGAAGCTCCTCAGTCTATCACAGCGGCTGTTGAACACTTTTCTTTCTCTCTGTGTGTGGGTTGAATCATAAATAAAGTCACTGCCACTCCTCTCGAGATAATGCTACTTCAATACCCACAAATTGAAAGATCTAATGCCAGTGAGTCCTGTTTCCTCCCGACAGGACGCTCATTCACTGCCGTTTAACAGACGCTCTCTTCGATTTGTCACTTCCTGTGCTGAGATTTCCCAGCAGCGTCTACACCTCACAAGTGAGAACTTCTTTGGGCAAACAGTTAATCTATGTCCTCCCAATTTGTGGAGATGGGACAGCCCTCTGTGCTGCAGCCCCACTGTGAGTTAGGCTGATGAAACAGGTGGATTGTCTTACCAAATGAAGCATTAAAATTAGAGAAGTAGTTGTTAAATCACCCCTCACTGCAGCCTTAGCAGGGGTAATATTTCACGGAAGACTTTTCTAAATCAACATATTTTAGCTTTTCTATGATTTCTAATGAGTGTGTTTATGGACGTTTATTCAACATTGGAAACAATGATCTCCCTGGGTGATGTACGTCACACTGAATCTAAAAAAACGTGCATCATGGCTGTGTGTTCAGCGTTGTGACTCAGAGAAGAGGTAGCTTAAGTACCATAATTAGGGAAAAATCACTTGTTTTCAAAACACCAGCATGCACCTCTCTCTTTGGTGCCATGCAGTATGTTTGCCTCACGTCTTCCGGCGCACCTCCAAAGTTGAAAACCTCTGCACTATTGAGACAGAGGTTAGGTGATTGTGTGTAGATTATTTTCTGAATAAAAGAGGCTGTAATCAGAGTGAAAATAAGAGACTTTCACTCCAAAGAACTTCTGCAGCCTGTTTGTTTTTCTTCTTAAGGACTGTGCAACACTGGCAGATTACTGTATACGTTTTAGGGTGTGTGTGTGTGTGTGTGTAATGTCGTCCTTTAATTACAAACATGCCAGAAGGATTCCATCTGCAATAATTATCGTTCATTAACGCTAAAATGAGGATTTCTTTCTTTCTGTCTTTCTCCGGGAGCTTCTGTGGATTAACAACATTATTCCAACAACAGTAAGATTAGAAACAAACACAGACACAGAACATTCATGCTGCTATAAAAGAAGAGTTGGGGAGGCTATTGTCAGTGTAGAATCCATTGTGTAATCCCTCCACACTCTCAGATTTGTTGCTAAATTCCAGTAATTTCATCACATGTAATCAGTCACTTCCACACCCTGCAGTATAAGCAGGAGAGAGAGCAAGAAGAGAAACATAGCAGTTAACAGAGTCATTTAATGGGCGCAAAACAAAGTGGTTAACAAACTGAAGCAGAGAGCTCTCACTCCCACTCATGTACCAGCAGCGAGCGGCCGAGCTGAATCAAATGAAATGATAATGCAATCTTCTGCAACACTAATGAAACTGGAAAATCTACCCAGAAGAAATGTTCAAGTTAATCCTACAGTATAACTATAATTTAGTCTATTCTTAAAAAAGTCTCTAAAGCCCAATATGAGATACCAGACAAACTCCTGTGAACCAGGTAGGATATTTTGTGCTCCAAAATATATAAAAACAAAACTAGTTTGGGTGTAAATGAGACTGCTTTCCAGCTTTGAGACAAAGTCAAAAAATGATAAATGAAATTAATTAACAATAACAGTTGAATAAGCTATACATGTATGCATACAATAATAAAGGAACTGAGTTTTAATGTGGGTGGAGATCTGTGCTGGCTTATCTAGAAACTGCCATGCTGTGTCTATGTGAAATGTCCAACAAAGTAATCTGTCTTCTTTCTAGCTGATGACGTCATTTTCTTAGTTGAACATTAATTAAATTCACAGCAATAACTGAAGCTTATTAACTTAATAGTTTTGAATAAAGACCTTCAGTATTTGGATCAAGTAGCTTGCAAAAAAATAAGGAGTGCCATATCAAACTGGCTCTGGCTGTTATTTCAACATGTCAGATAAATCTTTGATCAACATTTAGGCAAACGCAAGCATCGGACTGGACTTGGAATGAGCAGTTAATCCTTTCAAGGACTCGTACTATGATCAGGGCAAAATAAAACTTGATCCAGTTATCCTTAATTTAGAGTGATTATTGAGAGCAATCACTGGTCATTGATTATATACAAATATTAAACATCTTCTGGTTTCAGCTTTTCAAACACGAGGACTTTTTTGCTACTCTCCATTTTAAATCACTGTATTTAAAACCTTTAGGTTTTTGGATTGCCAATCAAAGAGAGTGAGCAATTCTGACAACACCACTTCAGGCACTGCTATTTCTGAGGAGCACTCACAGAAACTGTATGTATATGATTCACTGCAAAGATTACAAAAAGCCTTATCAATAATGAAAGTACTCTCTTAGAAATATTGGTGCTAACTAGAACCATAAAGGTCTCTTCAGCTTGTCCCCATAGGGAAACCCTGCTTGGTTCCTGGTAGAACCTTTTATAAAGGTTCCTCCTGGAAACCATTCAGAGGGTTTGATCGAGAACCCATGACAGAGAGTTGTTCCCCCCAGAACCCCCTGAGATGATACTAAAGAGAACCCTTCCATGGTGTAATGCTTCCACCCAAAAACGTCTCTGGGGGTTCGATCCAGAACCTTTCCACCTTCTAGGGGTGCTAATAACCTGCCCTTTTATAGTCCAAGGGTATCCTCTAGAATCCACCCAAGGGGGCTCAAAAATAGTAATTGACTGCCCATAGATCTCACCCACTAACAATGGTTTTAGTTTAACAGGTTAGCCTGGGGCCAAGGGAACCATGCCCAGCAGCCTTTGGCTTCATGTGGCTCATAAAGAGCCAGGGTGGAGATTTCGTGACATCACTACTACTACAGCCCATCCTATTTCAATTGTGCAGTAGGTTGGGAACCAAGACTCACTTCTAAATTAGAACCGAATACAAAGTACCAAGTTCCATGTACCTTTAAAAACTAGAAAAAAAGATTTTTGGCAGACCACATGGTACTGTATGGTGTGAAATGATGGTAAAGATAACATAATCAAAATGAATTGATAAAGGGGATTCCAAATACATCTACATGGAAAACATGGGTAAACATTTGAATATTTGAGGGTAAGGATCTTTTAACACCCAAACTGTCAACAACCTTAACAACTCTTATTTCCCAAAAGTGCTCTTAATGGAACAGTTGGTCTTAAAAAGAACCCTTTCTTCACAAAATTATTCTTCATAAGCAAATGGTTCTGGGTAGAACCTCAGCCCTTCAGGAAGAACCCTTATTATTAAGAATTTAATCAGTTGAATCTCTGGGTATCCCAGTGGTTTCTGCGGTCAACTCGGTGAATATCTTGTAGAAGATGAGTGCTTTTAAAAAAAACCAAAGGCAACCTTATTTGCCTTTTGTTTGTCATGGACAAAGCAGGGACTGGCTAACAGCGCAGTATTAAAGGAACTGTGCAGGGATTTGTCTCTGTAATAGGTGAACTAGCAGAAGTGCTGCTTTAGACAAGTGAAAAGAAATCTATCCTGCAAGCACACGCAATATCTCTCTCGAGACAGACATTTGTGATTTCACTGTCTAACAGGATATCATCCACAGCTACAGCTAAATAATGTATATTTTCCACTACGGGGTCACATTCTCTATCTTAATAAGGAATAATGATGAATAACGATGTAATTATGATTACAGTTTTCATCATGTGGAACTGGTAATTGGCCAAATCAGTTCCAAACGCCCTCGCTGTGACTTCAGCTAAACTCTGCCAGGCAGGCCAGCGTGAGCTTGTAATTAGCTCTGCTCGGCTTTGGCATCACCTATGAAAGTGCCAAACTCTTAGCTTTGTTCTTAGCTGAGTGTAACCCACTTCTGTCACCGAGATGGAGCACACACACACCGAACCCCTCTCAGACACACACACACACACACACACACACACACACACACACACACACACACACTGTTTTGTCAACAGCAGTTTCCAAGGTCAAGAATAAACCATCAAGCTCAACCTCTGAGTCAACATAATCACAAGCGGAAAGTCTGAACATGTACAGTTACATGGAAACATAGCTAATTCACAACTTGAGATTGTTTTCAAAAAGACAGAAACAACAAGAACCAGAAGGGCACTCAGAGAGCGCAGACCTTTGCCATGGCCAGATGTCGCAAATCTCAGAACGTTAACAAAGGTGAAACATAATTCGAGTATCCTCCCCATGATTTGGTTCCACTCCAAAATTTAATGGGTTCTTCATTGGTCCATGCTACATCCTTCCATCAAGTTTTATGAAAATCTGCCAGTAATTTTCTATAATCCTGCTGACAAACAGACAAACCAACCGACCGGGCATATGACCTCCTTAATGGAGACAAGAGCCATTTTCTTGATGCTAGTGCACTGATAATTCTCGGAAATTCAGTAAACATACTACTGCACTCAAAACAAATCGCCCCATTGGCAGAACTGTACTTTGTTTCATAACAAGTGAGTTTTGAGGACACACTAAGAGGTCTAAATAAAGTTAGAACTATCCTTCATGCAAAATACACACATACATCTCACAACTGAAAGGAAAAAAACCCAAATGTTATACAAGATGTATGTAAATGGGGAACCAGCAACGTGAACATCTTTTAATAACTCTTGCGCACACTCATGTATTTGAAGCCCAGAATAGTATGTTCCAGCCTTCAGATGTACAGACAGAAAAAAATAATCCTATTTTCCTCTGTAAGATGTCTAAAACAGTTCAATGTAAACAAGCACAGCTCAGAAAGTCCTCCAGCTTACAAAAAAGTGAAAAAACAAAACAAAAAAAACAATGGGGACATATGCTTAAGAAATTGTAATTGTGTCGTTTATCTGCCAATGTAATAAAAAATAGAACAAAATATTTGAGATGCAGTTTTTTTTCAATCTATCATGATGAAAATTGTATTTTTATTTAAATTTCTTAAGTTTCACCTCTTTCCTCCTCTTAAAACACTGATTTGATTGAGCCCTGCATGTCGAGCAGAGAAGCAGAGTGCTACAATGCTGTGTTGCAACAGATCAGGACAAAGCTGCATCAGAGCGAGACGCTTTGAGGGCAGAATATGTGAGAGACGGGTGCCGGGCTGAGAGGATGAGTGACCTGAAACACACTCACTTGAACACACAAACACGCTAATCCTCAGGCCAGACGGGGTCATTATCACTGATGTATTAAATTAGAGCTCCTCACTTGGCTACATTAAGATATGCATGTGTGTCTTTCCGTGTGTGTGAGCGAGGAAAAGTATTAGTGTAAATTGGGCCAATCATGTCTGAGGTAAGAAAAGTACTTCCTGCAGACAGACAGACAGACAGACAGACAGACAGACAGACAGACAGACAGACAGACACACACACGAGAGGTAGAGCCACTCATCATTTTTTCACTTGGATTCATTATTACATGAATGATTAAAATGGGTGGGCTCTGGTGGGGGTCCGTCTCAGACTGATGAAGGACCGTGTGCAGGACCGGATTAATGGAAGAAGTTTCTGATTTATCAGACTGAACCCTGACTGACACACTGCCTTTCACATCATCACTTTGTGCCGGCTTTTAGTCATTTTCTACTGGGAAAGTGGGCCCCGTCTGGATCTTACTTCTCAATTTTATGGAGGATCAGACGTAACATTCATGGCTTTCTGTACACAGGAAACTCTTAATGCTGAAGCTAAGTGTAAAAATACATTTTCCTTACTACATTTGGAGCCTTCTATGAGGTCAAGGTGGGATAAAATACTGTATTTTGAGACATTCATATGTGTATATACTAGTGTGTGTGTGTGTGTGTGTGTGTGTGTATATGGATTTCTACATACTTAAGAAGGTTTGGTATGGTGGTACAAGAATGCAAATAAAAAATAAAAATACATTTATGTATTTGTTTCTTCTCAAGATAATTTTGTGATATTTCTTTAAAGGTTATGTTTTAAACAAGTCCACATACCTAACCAATTAAATACCTTGTTTGTCACTGTGTATCTACTCATTGACAAGATGCTCATGCTTGCAACAGCATGAGATGTAAACATGGCATCAGCTGAGCTGTAACATTAGTTAGCTCAGTAGGGCTAGGTGAGCCAGCAGTATGCACGTTTCCTTCTGCAAGGTGATACAATTAGAAGGTGGAGTTTGGTAGAGAGAAACAAGTACCTACTGTATGTGAAACTGCAAGGTCTGTATTGCTGTGAGCGCCATTATATTGGAGAAGGCAAACATCTCTACAGCTGATATCTCCAACACTCAGCAGCTAACACCAAAACAATCAGTTGATAAACAACACCACAGGTAAGAGCAAAAATATGTGTTTTTTTTATTTGGGGAAAAGAAAAGAAAGAAAATAATTGAAGAAATATCAGTAATGATACTTACAGCTCTAAAGGATTCCAACCAAGGTCTTGCTAAGTTTAGGCTACCAAAAGTAAGGTTAAAAGGAGCCAGTGCTGACAGTGGGAGCTGGGATGCAAACCATGATCTCTGGTGTCAACATCAGACACTTTGTACCCCCAACTATCCACTCCATGCACCTCACAACAAATGCAGCCCTACTTCCACCCTTGCCTTGAGACAACAGCAATTACTAACGCCTTATTTGCTTGCATGGTAGAAAAAGTGAAAAACAGTCAAACATTATTAATTACAAAAACATGATGATCAACAGAACTCATATCTTGAAATTAAAATTCCATATTGTGATTTATTTATTTCCTGCTTGACTGTCAATGCGCAGTTGTTTTAATTAGTTGTATTATCTACAGCACCCTCTGTCTCCATCTTATCTACATAATTCTCCAGCTTCATTACCCCTTAGGACACTATTTCACATTTATCTAATCTCATTAACAGCCAAAATATGCCTTTTCTCCTGCACTCAGTGGTGCATCAGGAAGAAGCGACAGCACAGCACTAAACTCTGAACTCTGCAGATGACTGAGGATCCATCTACGAAGCTGACCTCTTTTCCTCCTGTGTCACAGCCGACCTGCCCTCCTCTTTTTGAACAGTCGCTACTTAATCGTAAACAGAGCAGGGCAGCAAACTTCGAATTCCATCCCAAAAAACATCAGTCAGCATCTATCTTGTCGTGACAGGCTGAGCCTCCCGGTGTGACCCGCGATCTCAGGGGAAAACAGAAGCCCCATTAACAAAACCGACTTGTCTCCTCCTCTTCTTCCTCTACCTTTTCCTCCTCTACCTAAGGTAACCTTTTCACACACTACGTCTCTGTCTTTCCCTTTGGGACTTTTCTTATTGGCAGGAGCAGCATTTAGGGCTGCAAGGCACCAAAACTGTCAAGTGAAACTAATACTAATGAAACTTGGAAACAAGTCTCAGACTGTGCAAAGCTAAAATTCTCCATCATAACTAATACTAATGAAGCTCTGCCAAAAAACGTAGACCATGCACTGAATAATCCCAAGTAATCTCCACTGAATCCAATACAGATTACATTTTTGGAAGCAGGGTGAGGTGACCCTAACTGTTCAATAGAAGAGCAATTACTGCAGGTGAACTCAGTCTAACCCTTTGCCTTCAAATCATCTTTAGGGCACCTCAGACAGACAGAGGGAGAGACTGCAGGGTTTGACAGACAGATCTCTCCCACAAAACTATTTTCTTTCACTAGTACTACATATTTAGTGTTAAATGTGTTACATGTAGTGGGCACTTTACATTTCCTGGCAGAATAGTATCAATCCAGCCGCAGCGTATCCTCCTTGTGTGCATGTGCAATCCAAACAAAACAGGCACTGATTCTTAATGTTGTACTAAAAGTGAACTGGACGTTATTGAAAATGTTTTAAATACAGCCCAGACTTTTGTGAGTATTGTCCACATTTTCAGTTTGTTCATTTTTAACACTGGAGTTTTAAAGAATGATACACTGATCTGCATGAAAGAATGAGGCAAGCGGGTTAACATTTGCATTTTGTGCAATTTTTACATTATGTCTGGCCACCAGTGGCAGCACTGAGAGAAGTGTTGCATGAAGTGAAACAGGGAGTATTTTTATTTATTTTTTGCTGCCTTTGCAAGCAGTTCACCTCTTATCCTGTAGTGACCTTGCAAACCCCATTAGATACCCGAGCTTTACTTCCTCTGTTTATAAAAAATAACATCCAATTATGATGTTGTTTATTTTCCCCACTAACTTTGAGAAAGCAGCGAGAGAAAGCAGTCATGTCTGTGTCTCAGTGGACACTGGTATTATTGTTACCTCTGGATGACAAGTCAGCCAGTCAGGCTAGAAGAGGACAGAGCACACACCATGGAAAAGGGAAAGACAGACATGAGACAGCACAGCAATCGGAGCGGGGATTGTGGGTGGAAATTTGTGCTGAAGTTTAGATTTGCCCACACTAGAGAGTTTCTACCAGTTCAACAAGAAAGACTGGAGGCAAATGTTCTTCATAAGACTGCACAAACACTCTAGACTCATTGTCACAAACTTTATAATTTATCAAAAATCATTGCTAAAGCACGCAGGATGCGTTTACTAATGGACGTATGAAACTCCTGGGGCACCAAAGATCTTGTCCAACACAAAAGTCAGCAACTCCAGGGTGTACAGAAACTGAGCACGAAATGTTACACATAAATCAGAGTTAGTCTACAGACATGCTAGTGGTTCTGCGAGATTGAACTCACTTACAGCAGTGCTCTAAACTAAATGCTAATGTCCGCTCACAATCACAACGCTGACATGCTAAAGTTTAGTAGATATAATGTATACTAGCTCAAACAAATTTGACCTGGTGATGGTGCTAGATTTAAAGTTACTGCAATTTATCTTGAGGGTAACATAAATGTGTGTGTGCCAAATTTCATGGCAGTTCATCCGATAGTTAAATTAGATGAATTGCCATTAGTTAGAGGAGACATTTTACTCACGACCACAAACTTTATGGTGGTGTGAGACAGTCTGAGTACCATGAATGTCTGTACAAATTTTATGCCAATCCATCCAGTAGATCTTTTAATTTTTCACAGGATATGTAACAACTTTTACCTGCTGACGGTGCTGGATATAAAGTCAGGGGATCACTACAATCAATAGGATTCACCCTCTGGACATTATGGTTTAAGTATGTGCCAAAATTCATGGTAGTACATTCAACAGTTGTTGCAATGTAGCCAGCATTGCCATTAAAATACATATTTAGCATTTATGAGTTTGAGCATTTCTGACTTGCAGTATGATATTATGTCTACATACTTCCAGTGCAGCCTCAGCCATAAAAGTGTTGGCGCAAGAGCATCAACAGTAAATGTCTGTTTTATCGGCATTCTCAAAAACAATGACGCATGTGGAGAAACCCATCATAGAAGATGCTGAGATACTGTGCCAACTTCTCTACTCACTGCGGCCTCGACAGACCACAATGCATTGCAGCCACAGCACACATGACATGTTCTAATTAAAGGGAACAAATGTCAGTTTTTCTCAGCTGGAAAAGCTTGCTCTCTTTAACTTACTACTCTTACGGTAATACCATGCTTAGCCTCTCCACATGCATGTAAAAACCCACAGCCACATGGAAGGCGTTCAGTCCACTTGCTGGCCCTTGCTCATAAACATTCTGGGAAATTACTGACCAAACTAGAAGGAGCAAATTACAAAACTTCATCAGATAATAATACTTGAAAATACAAACATCACAACTGAGCTACAGGACTTGCTCAGACATTAGAAAACCACTGTTTATCTACAAATATATAAAACTAGAGTGATCTAAAACTTAGCTTATATTGCCCACTCTGACAAAGACAGCAAAAATCGGGAGACAAAAAATGGGAGAGCATTAAAACAGCTGACTACACACTGCAGGTTGTAGCCAGACATGTTTGGGTGCCTTCAGTCTCCTCCCTATCAAAGTTATCAGATCAATAATTCATTTAGCCATTTGCCACATCACTGTCTGTCTGACCCCAAGGCTCCCTGGAGTGTGAGCGTATGAAGCACAGACGTACATGTAGCCATGAATAAAGCTGCAAGGGAAACGAGGCAGCAGGAAAATAATGTGTCTGTCATTCCCAGACATTGTGTTATTCTCTGCCTTTCTCTCTTTTCTGATTCTCTTTGTGTCTGTCTGTGTGTGTTTTTTTGCCTCGTACTTCAATCCGTGTAAGGATGTTTGTAAAATAAAAAACTGGGAAATGATGCTGCCAGTGCTGGCTGTTTCCAAAGGCAGAATTCAGGATTTTAGGATTACAATGTGGATTTAATTGAGCAAGGATTAGGTTTAAATTAGAATTTCAGGTTAGTGTTTTGTTAAGGATTAGACACACTACATGGCCAAAAGTTTATGATATATGATAATTGAGCATGTCATTACAAAAGCATGGGCATTTATCTGCTGCCTCCACTCCTCTGGTTTCAGTCTTTCCATTATCTTTGAACGTTGCTGCAGGGATTTGCTCCCATTCAGCAACAAGAGGCTGGCCACTAATGATGGGTGATTTAGTCTGGATTGTTTCAGTTCACCCCAAAGGTGTTGGATGGGGTTGAGGTCAAAGCTCTTTGCAGACCAATCGAGTTCTTCCACACCAAACTAGGACATTTCTTTATGGACCTGGCTTGCACAGGGGTAGTCTCATGTTGAACAAACAACACAAAGTTGAAGATGTCCCTTCATCAGAACTAAGAAGTCTAGTCCAAAGTCATTAAAAACAGCCCCAGATCAAACAAAACTACACACAAATATGTGGACAAGCATATGTGTCCACATACTTTTGGGCATACTGCAGTAAGGCAATTAATTAAAGGGCATGAAAGGCCTCACAAGTGAGACAGACTATGTTCAATAGTATTTGTCAATCTGAGTCTGCTCTTAACAAGGGAGAGTGATTCAAGGGGAGCTTCAACGTGTCTGAGTGTCTTATTCTGAGCCTTAATATTAGACATCAAACACTGTGAAAGTTTGAATATTGCTGACTAACAGCTAAAACGATCAAAGGTGTCTCTGGTCTTTCCCCTTCAGATCTTACTTGCCTCAGTGGGAGTTGTTCTGTCTAAGGTTGACACTGATATTCACCTCCATTTTAATTCAAATGTGTGTGTGTGTGTTGTCAGCTTTCTTTCGTTAGCACATATGCAAAGAAACACAAAAGAATCTGCGTAAAATGAGAAGAAATGGCACAAAACCGACGGGCTGACGGACAGATGTGCCTGAGACAGGCCTTCAGCTGCGCTGCAGTTCAAGACCACTTTGCTCTTTTAGCCTTTTACATCTGAAGCTCCACATGTTCCAGATTATGTACCATGCCAAGCTGCAGCTCAGCATGGCCTCTAGCTCTGCATCATGGGAACATCAAAGCAGATTGCCACCACGTCCAGATGTCGACGCACAGCTGAAATCCAGTCAGAACATGAGCGTAGCTTTGCTGAAGTCTCTGCTGCCTCTAAATGTGTATGAAATACTTGTGTGAAGGGTGAAGCAAATGTAAAAAAAAGAAAACGCCTCCACAAGGAAGTCTGATCTGACTCTGCAGTGGCGGCCAAGAGGTTAGAGATGTGAGTGGAAGGTCGCCAGTTCAAATCCAATGACCTGGTGGGAAAATGCGGTCAGGGGTTGTGAGTGTAATGCTGCAGAGGGCAGCAACCAGTAGTAAAAACAATAGCAGACTGTGCTTACACTGGATAGACACTTAGTGCACAGGGACTGCAGCTAAGGATTATTTTATTATAGATTCATTTGTCAATTATTTTTTGAGTAGACTAGAGTCTGTGAAATGTCAGGGAAGTTGAAAAATGCCCATCACAACATCTTATAGCTCGAGGTGATGGGTTCAAATGGCTTGTTTTGTCTAAATCAAAAGATGTTCAATATACAATGATATAACAGCAGAAAACAGCAAATATTTGGCATTTAACACCAATTAATTGAGATTCAACATTTTAAATTGTCTCTCTGTTATTGATTTATCAACCCACTGCTTTAGCCCCAAGGTACACTGAAAGCTGAGAAATACAAGATTGGTAAGAAATAATCTAGATCCTAATGCAAACATTTACAAATACAAAGGCACGTATTTACACTAATATAAATTCTATAAGATTGTTATATTCTCCGTGTGAAACTTGGCTGTTTGGTAGGGTCTGGTTTGGCTCTGATCATTAATGCTGAGGTGAGACGATTAATTGCTCTGTTTTTCAATTCCTCTATTCCCCCTGCTCCTCTGGTGCAGACATGGTCATTCATTTCAGCACTGTGATGGTCTGTTTGTTTATGCGTGACCCACTTACTCCTCACGTCTGTCAGCCCTAATTCACATTAACAAAACAACCTTAGCCAACTCCTCACTAGCGTAGGGCACATTAAGTACTTTGTAGATGTTTGTATATGTGTGGCGCATGAGCGTAAAACTCAGATTTTTGTTGGCTTATCTCAAATGTATAATGTAGCCAGAAAGTGCACAATATAGATACTTTAACAAATTAAGTGGGCACCCAAAAATTACACCCATATTTGATAGATGAACATCTTACTCTAAAACGAGGGACATTAATGTGCTGCTCTAACAGCCTCCTCTCTTGTGGTTTCAGGCTGTCCATCAGATTTTGGAACTGGGTTGCAGGAAATCAGCCACATTTGCGTTCGTGAAATCGGCCACTGATGTTGGGTGATAAGGCCTGGAGACAGAGACGGGGATATCCACTGACTTCAGCCAAAGTGGCAAATGCTTTGCTGTGTCGGCTGTACGCCAGCTATTTGTATCTGAAATGAATAGATAAGCATGAGGTTTCCACCAGTGGTGGGTAATATGACAACATATACTGTGAGACAAAACAGATGTGTTTATTTGCCTCCAGTCTTGTCTTCAGCTGTGAAGCGCAAGATCAGCTGCATTGAGGTCATGTGACTGACTCAACCAATGAACCAACATTCTTTGAGTCCAAAGAACTCTTTAGTTCCCTTGCTGGTATGTTTCGAATCACTGTCTTGCTGGACTGTCTTTAAAACTGGGGAAAGTGTTTGAAAAGGCTACAAGCTCTAAACTGTTCATCAAACATGAACATATACATCCTCAAACACTTTTACTGTTCCTGTCACTAACCTCATTGTAAAGTTGACACCCAATTAGCTGGAAAACAGAACCAAAGTTATGAGACAGTGACACCGTTCCTCTTCTTAAAGACTGAACAAAACATGTCATAACCAATTATGTGTCGGTATGTCAGACTTTGGTTGCCTGCCTGTGTATTTAAGTGTGTCCCTGCAGGTGACAGACTGAGCTTGTAAAGAAGTGTATTGATTTACGCTGCTCTCTTGCTGTCCCAGTGGTTAACCCCTGTTTCAAAAACACATGCCTGTGACGGGGAAATCGATACAAGTCACCAAAAGCCTGCTCTGCTTGGTTGGACCGGTTGGCAACGTGGCCCTCAGATGGCAACGACAAGCCCCATCAGACAATTAATTAATGCTGAAAGGAGGGAGGAAACCACAGTGTGTATGAGAGAGACAAACTGAGACAGGGATAAAGATTTGGATCAGACTGGACTCACCAGTTTAAAGAATAGTGTCTGATAGCAGAGAGTGAAGTTGAATTGTTAAAAAGACCATTTGAAGACCAAATATAACATACATTTATGGACCCAAGGTTTCAGTCAACAAGTAACACAAGAGGGGACAATTCTACGATTTTTTTTTAAAAATAAGGCTCGCTGGGGAGACTAATTCGTAGATGAGAGCCAATTTAAAAGCTGACATGCAACACTTAACAGCCGTGTCGCATAGTGTTATGTCACTTAACAAGCATCAACTGCCTGCAGCAGAGATATAGGCGAAAAAAGTATTCAAGATACAGCAGCCAGGATGTGTTCATGCAGGGAGCAAATGTGATTAAATGGCCACCTTCTGGAGCTTCATCACCACAGTAGCCAGTTTTCTTATGGGAAAAAAGCGAGTTGTTTTGTACTGTGGGTAACATAGCAACTCCATAGTAGTCATACAGGTCACCTTTAATAGTGTAAAAAATTTAAAACGAAAGTGTGTGAAAGCAAACTGAAAAAAATCAGAAAATTAGTATTTGCATCTGGCATGACTTCAAAAGTGGGCTCAAATGTTCCTATTCAGTACAGAAATCAATATTAATTTGTCTTGCACTATGAACAGAACATTATAGAAACCTGTTTTACTGTAGCTTTTCAGAAAGATAAAAGAAACACCTACAGTATGAGGAAACCCACCGCGTTGCGAGACTACAGTGGCTGTCTTTCTTAGCCTGGTAAGACCATCCTGATGATGTGAGCTCAACACTCTGCTAAGCTCTCTGTATCAGTCTGGCAATCTTACGTTCCCCAATTGGACGGGCAGCCAACAGAAGCGGCACGTTCACAAACTACCTGATCGAAGGGCAGCCGGAGACTAGAGACTCATTGTGTTCTGTGGAGTAAAATGAAAATGTTTCCATCAATGGAATTTGGTGGCTTTGAAGGGAGCATTACATTGGAGCTTCAGTTTCCAGCTGTAGAGAGCTGTCTGATGGCAAGGTGCGGCCATGAAAATATTCTACATATAGCATACACTTAAACTGCTGTTGATTTGTTGTAGCTGGTCATTTTCTATGTGGCTAAAATATGTCTGCTGCTGCCCCCCTTGTTGGAAGACAGGCAAAAATTTCTTCTCCGATGAGAAACTCTGTGAGTGCATACTCTTATTCTTGCTCAATTATTGTTGTTGACTCTATTTCTGCAAAAACTTCACTAACTGCTGTGTTAACTCTACTAACGTTAGAGTTAGCGCTTGCTGCTATGGGAGCTGCCATCAGCTCACACTCAACTACAATGCAGTCCCTGATCGGCTGTTTACATTGTCAGCTACAGTGGGGATCCCTGATTGGCTCAACTGGACTGTAATTTGTGAAAAGTTTTTGGGGCAGCAGCAGGGCCAGACTGATACAGAGAGCTTAACAGAATGTTGAGCTCACGTCATCAGGATGGTCTTACCAGGCTATGTCTTGCTTGCTGTTACCCTAGAAAATATATGAAATTTCTACAGGAACACCCCCTGAAGTCAATTTCCAACTCAGAAAGTGGGAAAAACATTACCAATCCGGCCCCAAAAAATCCAAGATGGCTGCTCTGTGAATCAATTGTAATTAAAGCTATAGTATGTAGTACTGTTTATTAACCATCCTGTCTTACTTGTGGCTCATTAAAACATTTTTACACACAGAACTGACTTCAATTTCTATCTGTGGCCATTGTTAGCAACTGGTATTGCTAACAATGGCTAAACTGACTAGAACAGGTATTGTCTTGGTTTTCTGACTTGTTGTACTGGAACATGGTCATATCGGCTATGATGTCACTCCCAGCTCCAACTTCCGAGGTAAATGGAACGCAGCATAAAAGCCCATTATGGTGACAGTGAAGTATGGTAGATGACCACAGCTGACCTCATTCTCACATACGCACACCAGCAACCACAAATACACACACCTTCTTCTTGCCTGAATTGGACTGTATCCCATAAATTCATTAGAGGCTGAATCAATAACTCGTTAAGGATGTAGGAATGAGTTCAAACTTTCAAACTTTACTGAACCTGCCAAACAAATAATTCACAAAAGAAACTTATCTCCCGTCTGCTTCCGCATGTGATCTCACTGCAAACCCCTGAACACAGGTCCTTCACATGGGGATTACAGACCTCAGATGTCTCTGTCAAGGTAAAAGGCCAGGGGCTGTACTTATTTTTGCAGCCACACAGCATGAATCACTAATAGATAAATCGGCAACAAGAGACAGTTTAGAAATACAGCATGTCTGGCATTTTGGAGAGGTTGGAGGAGAGGCTGGGTTCAAGAGATGACAGGAGAATAAGGTTAAGGTTGAACACACGTGAAAGAAATATAGTTGATATGAAAGGGAGTATTTACCCCAGAGGCTAGAATAGAGAAAAGTGCCAAGAGCAGGCTGAAGAAAACAGAAATGGTTTAGAATAAAGAAATGCAAGACAGCAATAGCTTTAACACAGGGGTTAGTTGCAGAGTCCAAAAGTAGAGTTTATGCTCTTTGTTTTACATCTATGCTTATGATTATGTATTTTCAGGAACAGAAAAATTTGGAAGATACTATTAAGTAAGGACATTTTGTCTAGTCTTTATATTTTCAAAGCACTGAGTTCAAGTTGAGGTTTAAGCATTTAGGTTTAGATAAAGTAACATCTGACAGGTAGTTAAAGATGCAACAAACACCTTGTTGACATCTCTGTGAGATCTGAGACATGTATTTGTGTTAACCATATCAACCGTCTTAGGGGTGTAAATCACAAGCTTCATCACAATACTATACTGTCAGGGTTCAACGCTAAGGTTTTTTTTCACTTGCCCGGTCGGGCAAGTTGGTCAGAGATCTACTTGCCTGAAGTCAGTTTTACTTGCCCTATAAAAATTGTTTAATTTAAGCGGCTATCAAATAACAAAGACTGCAGTTATTTTTATGTTATGTAATCTTTATTCACACTGTATTTATTAATTAAA
>NC_065515.1:37561200-37625666 GCF_006386435.1 Epinephelus moara | reverse complement strand
AATAATATCAATGGGGGCTGTGGGCAGGACATTGTTACACAGCTGTGCCTGTGACTTCAGGCAGAGAGACCGCTGCATCAGAGCAGAAGAGCACGTTTTAAAATACATTTATTTTATCAATTAGTTATTAACTTTTACTATTTTTAGCAACTTGCCCGATCGGGCAAGTGAGTTGTTAGTTTACATGCTCGACCTTGAGTTTTACTTGCCCCAGGCAATCGGGCAATCCTTATTGTTGAGCCCTGACTGTGTATCAATTATTTGGACAATTGCTTAAATCACAAATTCCACCAAAATATCATTTTGATGTGATTAAATTCATTCAGGGGGGTACAATTGATACTGGACAATATCAGAAAATATCTTCATTGTTTTCTTCCTGGCTGCTTGCCAATGTCTGCCTGGAGCTAGGCCGCTAGCATTGTCTGAATTTTTAAGGAGGTGTGCTTGGACAAAAATGATGATGCTATGGAAATTAAAAAAAAAAAAGAAAAAAAAAGGCATATCTTAAAGATGACAACATTCATCAATGTTTTCACTTTGCATCACATTATGATATTGGATCATCGATCATTGAATTGATATATAAATCCAGATTGATGTACCATTACAACCCTATACCTCATCAACCTCAGAAGCTGAATGAGTGCTGTGTAGCCACTGGACTTTGTCAGACATCACAGACTTTATTTCTGTTTTTAACCTTCAAATTTGTGGGTGGGGGCACAAGAGGGAGGACAAAAGTAATTTTAAAAAAAAAGAAGAAGAAACTACTGATAGCACCTTCACATAATAACTTGAATAATGCCTGTTCTCCAGACACGCCCTTGTCTTCAGGCTTTCAGGTAACCTCTCTCTACATAAATCAAAAACGTGATTGAGCTCGATATTAAAGTAATTTCTTACCTGATAATGTAATACATTCTTTGATTAAACCCGATTATTGAATCATGAGATGGGGGTCACCTTTTTAAATTATTGCAATATCAGCGTGGAGATGTATTTAGCTGAGGATTTATTGCAACAGGTCTGAATATATTTGCGGTCAATTTCAAGAGCTGTTTCATTACATTTTAAATGATCATATTATCTGACGCTGATTGCATCAGTTGCTGAAATGTGATTTAAATGGCATTTTTATAGTTCACAGGTGCCGGTTGGAGATGAAACATCTGTTTATTAATATCTCCTGGCTTCTTTCTTATTTTTGCCCTGTTGGTGAGCGGCCTGACACACCTGTCGCTTGAAATTTTGCACCTTGAAAAGGCGGAAAAGGCAGATTTTCATTTGTTAATGTCATAGTTATAAATGCCATATTAAAAAAAAACATTATAGAGAAAGAAATGAGAAAAGAGACGTGAAAAAAGGTAGATAATGAGACAAGGGAGGAGGCTGTAGAGGTGAAGGTGTCAAACAGAGAGAACATCCTTCATGCTGTTGCCAGTTTGACATGCATGTCTGATCTGTGCGTTTCCTGTCATCCGGGTCAAACGGGTTAAAAGAAAAGCAAACACTTCAGGGGAAACTAACAAACTCTCCCTGACAGCCACAGAAAGAGAGAAAGCTGAGAGTGCAGTGGTTGTCAATGTGGGGTTGGAGAGTTTTTGAGTGTGTTTGAGAGCAAATGTGGCAAGTTTCAATTTGAATTAAAATAAAACACCCCAAGTGGAAAATGTAATAACAGCGACTCTAGTGGTCTATAAGGCGCCGACAATGAACCAAAATATACAGTTTGATTTGGCTGGGGACTTTTGCTGCATACCAATCTCCATTTGTCTCTCCCTTCATTTCCTGTAATTTCTCTGATAAAGACCATATTAAAAATGGACATATAAACAATTTCACCCTGAATCAACAAGTGAAATCTTCATGGGTCCACTTGGTCCCTTGTAACCTGAAGCCAAACCCATGACCTGAGTCTGGCTGAATCAAAATTCACAAGTCTTTTGAGGTATATATACTTTTTTTGAGGTGGCTGCTCATTAATTTGTGGAGCATCATGCTGCTGACAGTGTTGGTGCTCTGGTATTTCATGTCGCCTGCATTTTGAATTAAGTCCTATTATCCCCTGGCCCTTTTCAGATTGGGTCGTTTTTTTTTGTTTTTTTTGGAAACTTACTTAATGCAAATAATTAATGATGGCAAACGTTTTCCACAGGTTCCTTTTAGATCAAAATCCTGGACCCATGAAGACATCAACCTGGGACCAAATGTCAAATGGCCCTTTTTTGTGTCCTAATAGTTTTAATAGAACCACTGACTCCAACACACATTACAGAGACTGATTGAGTAAAGTTGGTACAAATTTTCGAACAAACTTTCAAAAAAAATCTCAGATTGAATCTCTGTTATCCTTTAATACAAACACGTTCAGAAAGCAAGTGGCTAACTGGGAGTTAGCTTACTGGACTCTCACTAGATTGGTTTGATCCTATCAGGCTAAAGCTCTTAGCAAAAGATAGTGAGTCCATTGAGAACTGGCCTGATTCCCCTTTAAATCTCTGCAGCATCTACCTTTGCCAAACACTGGCCTGTCTGCACTGATTTGACAGGAGTGCTCAGATAAACTGGCGCTACAGTACGCAGAAAGAAAACTCTGTGGCTTTCCTCGTAAAACAAAACGAACACTTTAATACTGCATTGTGCTTGGAGGCCATACACAGAGCTGGGTTTAAACAAATGAGACCACTTTTGGCTGTCATCCGTGAGCTGCTGTTCTGGCACGAGGGAAGAGTTTTTGTTTACGGGATGAATAAAAGAAACAAACAGCGTTCCTCGAGGTCCAACTAATCCTGGCTTTACATAAATTAAAAAGCGGGAGAAATGTGTGGACAAGTGAAAAGAGTGCAAACATGCTCTGACTACCAAGTCAACAAACTGTGAGGAGACAAAAACAGGGCTGCCGGCAGGAGTCAAGGACAGAGCAGTTCAACACTTCTGTTGGATGACGTAGAAAACAAAGTTGTAGATACAGTACAGATACAGATTTTTGTCAAAAATAGTCTTTGAATAAATATGAGCTCAAGAAAGGACTTTCCCTCGCCAAACATAGAGACAGTAATAAAGTTCCTCTGTGGATTTGGCTGAAGTGTTCTTTGCTCATCAGAAGAGTCACTTTTCACTCCAGCAAGGACAAGAGCTCATCAGTCTCTCTGGTCCCAAACCCTGTCGTCTTGTTCCTGCCAGCATGACTGACAGTTACGCTCCCAATCCTGACAAATTG
Organism: Epinephelus moara; assembly: GCF_006386435.1. NCBI lineage: Eukaryota > Metazoa > Chordata > Actinopteri > Perciformes > Serranidae > Epinephelus > Epinephelus moara. The sequence continues at coordinate 37,622,443 of NC_065515.1, read as the reverse complement.
AAAGCTTGCCCCTGAACTAACCTCAACTTTTGGTTTGATTTCGTGTTTACATCCTGACATCTCCATGATAAAGACAGACTTAGAATTTCAATCTGTTGAATGAAAGGAGGAAAGACTGTTAAGATTAACTCCCTGATTTTGTTACAGAACTCCCAAATCTCAAATTGAAATTCAGCAACAGAGAGCTGGGAGGAGATTTTGGGAGTGTGTGTGAGATATATGGATAAGAGGTCTGTGCATGTAGTAAGAAAAGGCTGAAAATGGAAGATTTTAGGGGATAAGTGTGTATGCATGAGTATGCATATAAATTAGAGATTATGTTCACACAAAGACATGTATAACAGGGTGTGACCAACAGGGGTTACTTAAGGTGATACCAACATTATTAAGGTGTGTTCAGACTGCATGTGAAGTGAACTACCATCTCACTTTGTTCACGTAAATTTGACTGCAAGTAAACTACACTTTAATGGCAGCAAACAGACAATAATTGTGACAGTTACAGACATATACCCTAACTGACGATGTGCACTGACTCTGAGTGTGTGAGACAGCTTGGACTGATTGCCTCTGTACATTCATACAGCTCCACAGGTAAGGGATTAGGAAGTTGAAACCTAAACTGGAAGTGTGATCCACGACCGTCTGATGATGTTGACACTTGGTACAACAAAGTCAAATAATTTAATAAATAATATAAAAATATATAGGCTATTTCTTGAAAATTATGTTAGAATAGACACAACGAATGGAAGGGGAGTGTTCTTACAGCAACTTATCCATTGTAATAAATGAATAAATATATGTAACTTATGGCCCTTGGCCACTAGAGGCAGCACTGAGCACATAGCACACCAGTCAGTGAACAACAGAGAAAATTGTTAGTTTAACATGGTAAGTATTCAGTAATGTTATCCACCCACAGACTGTATGAACAAGTGGACATAGCTACCGGGTCTTAAGAGTGAAGAAGACAGAGACAGAGTGCAAATAAGTCCCGCCCACACTGGATTGTGGAACAATTCATTGCTCTCCGTTGACTAAGCTGCTGTGTGGTGGGATGCACTACCAACAGGATAAAGAGCCCAGAACTAAGTTTAAAGAGCTGCTGAACCAGAAAACTGAACCTATGATGTGAGGCATCAGCAGAAAGAATGGGAAAACTGTGGGATCCTGACACTCATAAATAAGTTACAGTTGCTAATTTAGCCTGACAAACTGTAGCAGTTGGAGCAAATTAAGATATATAATTCCTGGTTTTGATCTTTGTCTGTTTAAATGATGATCTTGCCTGATGATTCCATCATATAGTTTTATACTTTTAGCCATTCAGTGCGAATGTTTCTTCACGACAAACAATATAAGGAGGAGGGACACTGGGACAGGCCAAAAATGTTGACTTTGTCAATACACCTCTTCCTCTGCGGTAGACATAAATTGTGAAAATAATCCTTTGACTGCTTTTATTTTAGCTAGCTACAGGCATTTTGTTAGTGTTTCAGCCCCCAGATTGGGGGACCAACTGTTTTTTCTCTGCTGTGGGCGTGGTTTTCAGAGAGCCATACATTGCGCTCTGTCTCTATGTGGAACTGCCTTAAACCTGCATTCTTTCTAATGGCCAGCAGGGGGCGACTCCACCAGTTGCAAAAAATAAGTAAGATTGTTCAAGTCTATGACAAATTACCCTGGTTCTCATTTGATTTATTACCTCAGTAAACTCCTGATGAGTTTATAGTCTCAATCTTTAGTTTCAAGTCTTCTTCAATACAGGGTGATGTTCATTTTTATAAATTGGGATCCCAATTCAGAGGAAAATAAACGATAAAGCAGGGTATGTTTTTGGGCGCGGCTACCGCAGCGACCTGTCTATCAGGAGAGAGGCATAGCAATGAGACCCACCCCTCACTCCTCCCCAGCTCCACCCTAAATCCAGCCACTCGAGGCTTCAAAATGGCAGTCCACAAACCAATGACTGACATCACGGTGGCTATGTCCACTCCTTTTATACAGTCTATGAAGCCACCTCATTTATATCAAAGTAAATCCTGTTTTTTTAGATTAGCATCAAGGTTACCAAGATTGCCTTGCCTCTGGTGAGTTAAAAGTTCTAGCCTAACAACGCCTGAGTGGCTGATATGTTCAGGATCCCTACGATAGCCAATTATGGCCGTGATATGTACTTTGATCAGATCAGGCCTACTCAAGTTGTCACCTCAGTTGTTTGCTGTCTGCAGTAAATTTGCCTTTATTATCTGTCTATTTGAATCTTTCTTTTCTCTTATATGCAATTACAACTAGACAGTATTACACCAATATATTGGTGTAAGCCTTGTATGTATAACTGTGCACATCTGACAGAGGTTAGGTCGCTACATGGTTATTCCTACAGGGTAGTTTGAAGTGAATGGACAGAAACACGTACAAAGGCTGTTGACTCTTCAGGGGAGCAGCTTAGTACGTTACACTGCTATTTCATCTCCCAGACAGTCAGGAGTTCCCTGTCTGTTGAGAACATTGAGCAGCCTCAGTGTCTCTTCGTCCCTCCCCCAGCCAAAGATCTCCATCTCCTCCTCCTCATCGTCCTCCCCCTCATCCTCATTGTCATCACTGTCGTCTGTGTTCGACTCGTACTCTGAGGCTATACCTGACTCGCGAAATCTTGCAGCAAAGTCCAGGCAGCCCAGAGATTTGACGTCACGGGACAACAACTTGCCCTCAGGCGCCTCTTGACCATTGCTCTCTGGCCTGTCAGCCTTGAGCCGTGGGGGAGGAGAGGGAAGTTGAGGAGGAGGAGGCCCTGGGAGGAAACGGAAACACTCCAGTTTGAGAAGACACTGGTCCCTACCTAGGGGGCTTCCCAGAGTCCCATTGGAAGATGAGAAGGCGTTGCCGGTCCCGTCAGCGGAGCCCAGTGCAGGCAGGTTGAGGGCGGACACATCAGGTTTGGGCGTTGTGGGGTCGCAAATCACTGGAGGTACTGTAGACCGGAAGGTGATCTCCAACAGACTGTCCTGAGATCCCACTGGAGAGAGAAGATAAGGAAGGAAGCAAAAAGTGATGAGTCAGCAGAGGGAGAGACGAGGAATAAAAGACAGATCAAATATTTCATACCACATTCAAAACTTCCACTGTGCCGTGATTTAAATTCACCTGCTATCACCCCTCCTGCTGGATGATGACAGAAGAATAATGTATGTGATATAGATATCTGTGAATTGTGGTGGAAAGCAGCTCCTCGGAAACTCCAACAAAATCAATCACTCAGTTACCAATAAATCAATTTTGTATTGGGTAAGCAAGAAAAAAACATGTTTCAAAGCATTTCATCATCATCAGGGCTGCTCAGTGAAACATGCTTCGCCTCTTTCTTTATGTGCACAGATATGGAGCTCAAATACTGAGAGAAAGATACATTAAAGGAACACTCTGTCTTCTCAGTATCAAAAACTAACCCCTAGCAAGCATGAAAGATGAAAAGTTTGTAGTTCGCTCCTTCGTGGAGGACGGCAGCTGTCGTAAGTTTGAATTCGCAGCAGTTACAGTGTTCTCAGAATCAGTAACAGCATTTATCAAAATATCCATAAAAACTTCTCAAACCTCTCCCGCAGTATAATCTGCTTCCTCTCTGTTGTGCAACTCAAATTTAAAGTCTGGGAACAGCTTGTGTAAAATCTGCAGCGCAGTTTTATCAGACACACATGGAGCGTGAAAGACAAAAGTCAGGTTGAAACAGAGAGTGAGAGAGAAAAACTAATTAAAAGATGCATTACAAAGTTAGTGGGGATTCAGACTGAAAGCAGCCCTGTGTTAAAAAAGCTCAGGGGGGCTGCGTTGTTGGAGGTGCTTTGTTTAAGGTACCGGTGAGACTGTGAAATATGATCCGGGAAGTCCAGCTGGAGTAACTTGTTTAATAGCTTATCAAACTCATTAAAATGCAGCAAAAATGTTTGTATTACTCACAGACAGGATTCCACAACTCTGAAAAGTTCCATATATTTTCCTTTAAGAGGCTTTCAAGTGGTCAAGCACTGAACTGGACTTAAACCTCCTGCATGGGATCCCCCTACCTCCTTTAATCTGTAGCCAGACCACGTTTCATCTGTAAAATTCTACTAAATGCTGTAAAAATGCTGTGAAATAGACCTTTTCTCATGGCGGACATTGTGATAGCAGAAAAAGGACAGGTGTAACTAATAACGTTAATGACGGCTCCTTTCCATTCAGGTGTACACAATCCCAGCACTCTGAAACTGACACAGATGACTTACAGCTATAATTGAGTTATTAGTTTTGTACCTGTGTTTGACAAGTCAAAAATGTGTCATGAAGAAGGTCTATTGCTGTAAATTGGTTAAAATGTTTGACCATTGCATTTCGTTATGAATATTTTGAGATTTCATTGTATATTTGGTGTTCAAAGAACAGTTTTCCTGACCTTGTGCAAAATGAGGTCCATTTTAATGTCTGACATACACCACGACAACGATGTGGCAACTGGATAATATTTTTCCCACTCAGTTTGTGAAATGTTGGCTGATAAGACAACAGATTGCCTCTCACAGGGTGACGATTGGAGGGCAGGCTGGACTGCGATAGTGCTGAGAAGATTGTCTCATTCTGAATAGTCAATGAACAGGCAAAAAAAAAAAAAAATGTGTGAAGCTGTGAGAGAGAGACGGAGAAGACAGAGGAGGTCGTGGACGAAAGAACGGCGAACAGAACGTGTGTGGTGCATGATAAACAGAGCGGTGAGGGGTTTCATACTGATGCGTGGAAGCTTTAATGCAGGAATTTCCATTCAGAAGCTGTGTGTTTGCAATACTGTCACTCTGCCTGCTGTCTGTGTGAGTGTATACAGAGCTGCTCTCTCAGTGTGTAGGTCAGGGTTAGTGTGGCTAAATGAGAATTTTATGCAAACGTGATTGTGTGTTGTCCTAGAGGAGTCGTTGGTGGCTTAGGACGCTAAACTCTAATATGTTCAAACTGTTTCAACAACAGCATGGTTAGATGTGGTCAGGCTTAGGCACAAATACCACTTAGTTATAGTTAATAAGAGATCATGTTCTGTCTTAAAATAGCCCGTTTGGGGGCATAATCCCGGCAGGTAAAAAACAATGACTTATTGTGGCACTATTCCCAGTGCCGGGTCACAACAAAACATCCATGATTGGAGCCTACAAGCCAATGGAAACAAAGCAATGACGAGCTAAAACACAACCGAATTTCTTGTTTGTTGTCCTCTAACAGTAGTACGCATCTTGGCGGCCGTCTCGCCTAAAAATATACAGTTATTGTCAACCGGCGGTCCTCTGCGACCTCTGTGATGTGCCGCAGACACCGCCATGTTTACGCCAGGTGACGGTACACAGAGCTTCAGAGAGCTGATAATGAAGGTGAGCAGGTGGGCAGCCAGGTGTCAGATCTTTGCAGAGCATCAGAACAAAAACACAGACAGTATGATAATGACATCCAAAACACAAGTCTCACTCTCAGTGTACTGTACACAGATTTGTTCTTCATGATGTGGCATTATCAAGGAAAACAATAGTGCAACCCCCCCGAGCCAACAATAGTGAGTTTACTGCATCATTTCAGATTTTAATGCATCAATGACACTGGCCGCATACCTAGCAACATCACTGCATGTCCATCTTTTATTTCTTTTTTCCTATCGTCCTTTTCTTATTGTCCATGTTATCGTTTCATAATAGCACCTTTTGCCAACTCAGTTCTTTCCTGAGGGATACAGCACCCTACTTACAGCTGACTCAGTCAAGGTTTTATCTATATTGCTTCTGAGGAAGATTTCCTCTGGAGTCTTTCTTTGCCTGTGCTGAGGATTGGGATGGTTGATGGTGCCATTTAAACTAGGTAGGTTACTAAGGCTACAGCATGTCTCTCTAACATGTTACTTTGTCATTTGTCCTTTGTGTTTCCCCCTCTTTTAAAGGTCTTAGAGTGGCAGAAGAGATCTTTACATAAGCTTGAACTGAGCTTACATTACAGCTGAACTGCGTTTTATGTCGTGCATGACTGCAGTGGGCATGTGTTGCTTGTAGACTATTTTATATCATATATAAGTGTGAAATCTCTTGTTAAAATTAGGTGAGAAGTGAGACCTGGAGACAAGAGAACAAGTGAGTATTTTAGGTGTTTGTAAAATAACTTCTAAATGTTCTGAGATAAAAATAATAATTTGTATCATTTTTGCTCTGTCATTACTTGAGTGAAAAACATCTTGCAGATGTATTCTACAATTTTTTATGATGATAATTATTATGATGCACAACGTGATACAAAGGCAGGATAAACATATCTTGACATTTTCTATTTTCTAAAATACTACATTTAGAGGACGGTGCTGTCTTGGCTGAGGTGTGTGCTATTTAAGTTCCTCTAGCTAATTGGATTTAATGAAGAATCACTTAAGATTGTTTTGACATATTTATTGCACAAAATGACTGAAGTATTCTTTTAAGTGAATGACTGATGGGCTGTTGCTCACTTATAAGCATATGCTTAATGTTTTTGTTGGATGTCTTCCTGCTAACCTGTCTCTTTACTTTACTGCGCCAAAATTGGATCAGAAATTGCTGGAGGGGATGAAAGGGATAAGGCGGTAACTTTGTTACATTTCCTACGGGCTGCCAGTAGAGGCTGATGTGTGTCTCAAATCACAAGATTCATGTTACTTTATATAAAAATGTGTGTTCTTTCAACAGTGTGCCATACACATGTCTGTTCCTCTGCATACACTTTTACATGTCAGCAAGCATTCCTTGTATTAACTCTAGCAAACAGTATGTATATGCACAAGTCTCATACTGTATGTGATCCACTCACTTGAGTTTGGTCCAGACATCTTGGTCTCCAGCTCCTGGATCTGTTTAACCAGCAGGGAGATGTGCTGCAGCAGGTCTTTGTTCTGCAGCAACAGCTGGTGGACTCGAGCCTGGGCCTCCAGCCGAGCTGTGGCCTCCGCGCTCAGCTGGTCCTTCAACAGGTGGACCTGCACAGGAGGAGGTGAGTCAAGATGGACAGATAGAGGAGGACAGAAGAGGAGGGAAAGGAACAGATGCTCAGTGCAGTGTGTACAGGCATTTTCCCCAGGTCATCGCTCATAAAATCAGCACTGCTACCCCTTATCTTAACTGCCCAAACACACACAGATACAGCACACACCACTCCACTTGAAGGCTCAAAAATGTGTTGACCCTTCAAACACAATTTGCTTGTCAGGGAAATCAGGAGTGAGTGCTGTTTGCTTCAAATATTTGAGAGAAGATAACACCAAACAACGGACTGCAATGCGCTATCGTGTCCACCAAGCTTTAGCTGAGCGGATGTTTTTTCCTGTGTGACAAACTTTAAAAAGGGTGCTCTATGGGAACAGCAGATTGACATTCGGGCACTGATAAGTCATCAGGTGTGGTGTAGCATAATAGAATTGTAAGTTTTATTTCTGAAATCCTCTGATGTCTTCTAATTTCACGCTGTTTTATGGTACTTAATGAGGTGTTGCCAAATTGTCTAAATGTAAGATATTCAGTCATTTAGCCATATTTCAATCAATAGAGCAGAAGTTTTTTTTCCCAATATGTGAGAATATTGTTTTTGCTGTAATAAGGGAATAGTAAAGAAAAAGATTCTCTGCTGAAGTGACATTAACCACAGATTCAGATGAACAGAGGACCATAAGTAAAGAATCTGGTTCTAAATTAGAAGTAATGACTTTGGAAACAATATCACAAATGCCAGACCAAAACTGCTGAATTTTAGTACACATGAAAAACTATGTCTCAATGTTGCCTCTGAGAACAGGAATCGATCAAATGTGGGAGAAACATCCACATACAGTAGATTTAGTGTACTAAATTATTACTGTGGTGAAATAAAACATTATCTTTCAGAGAAAATGAGCAAAATCGCTTTTGCAAAAGACATTTATTTAACAAATGTAGACTTTACTCAGGCTTTCACCTCGTAACTACATTGATCAGGAGATGAGAGGCTTTAGGATCTGCTGACTCAACTCAGCAGATGGCAGTGATTGATCAATCACACTGTACTTTTTACTGCCTGGTAATTAATCTAAGCAATGCTGAAGAAAAAACAGAAAACCTTCTGCGTGTTTTTCCAGTTGGAGGCAAACAGATCAATCAGTGACAATCCTGTGGGGATGTGTGAAGAAAACCTCACAGAGGAGCTCAGGCAGAGCCGCTGCCAGTGGTGCACGGGGCTGAAGTTAAAATCTGATATTTAATAAGATGGACATATGCTTCTTGTAGAGCATCGAGTTGAAGAAGTTTAAAATTAGATACCAACCAGCCGACTAGATACATCTAGAAATGTTAGTTTAAAAACACATTTTTGACTCTCAAGCTAAAATGATCAAACGATTGCTGCCATTTGAGGTTCAACAATGTAATGCACTTTGTTGATATGTTTTGTATATATATCTGTATATATATAGTTTCTTCTTCTTCTTCTTAGAGAGATGATCAACTATTTTGATGTCTAATAAAGTGTCAGCTATTCGGCAGGAAATTAGGATTACAATACATCTGACGGTTTTATAAGTAGAACTCTGTAAGAGCATTAGGTTCTCATTTCTTGAGCAAAAATATTAAAAACAACTCTTGTATTCAAATTGTGAAAATGTTAAGCAAAATTTTAATCTTGACCTTCATCATTTGAGTCACTTTTCAAGCAAAAATGTTTAACAATTTTTTGGTACCAGTGTCTTGGAAGTGAGCTTTGCTCTGTTTTATATCATTGTAAAATTCTACATCTGTTGATTTTGACTGGATAAAAAATGTTACCTTGGGCTCTTATTTTTTTCACTACTTTTTAAGAAATTACAGGCAAAACAATTAGCCAATTAATCAAGAAAATAATCAGCAGAGGAACTGATCATTAACTTACCATTACTCTTAGCTTTTTGATCTTTGATCTCTCCATATACACTTACAAAAATGCAAATACACACACTGGGAGGCTCCAAACTACTGAAAAAAACATGAGCGATAGATATTAGATCTTTGTAATTTCCATGGCTTTATATCCCTCTATTACGTTTTTATTACAGGAGCAGCTGAGCTCCAGTGGCTGCTCTGATCCTCGTGTAACCTTAATGCCACAGTCTGCTGTGGTCTGCAAGATTAAAGCAGAGACTCAATTTCAATTTAAGACTGAAAGGCTAAGACTTCTATAACACTCTGAATCATTTATATACGTGGGGAGTGAGGCAAGAGAGAAAGACAGCGTTCGCTCAGTGCACACATGTCCAAATACACACATACACACACAGACACACACACACACACATGCTCCTGCAGCTTTTGTAGCAGCAATGACTCCCCGTTTTTACTTCAAAGTACTCTCCAAATCAAATGTTAGTGGCCCCACCTCCCACCCCACTCAGCTATCTCCTATCCTGAGCACATAATTGCTTTCAACAATTTCAAAGGAGAAATTCTCAAGGTTTCAAATCACAAGAATGGTTCAGAAGATGCCTAGTGTGTTGAAGGAGCCCACTTACTAATGACTTTCTGACAGCAGAGGCTGCGTGGCTCTCAATAGTTTGATGAAGCTTAACCCTGGAGTTTGAACATGGTCCAGCAGGACTTCAGATGTCAGCTGTCTAATAGGCAAAGAGGTACTGAAGGAGACTGTGTCAAACATCCTTTTATCCAATAACACTACATGCATGTTGAATAGTAAGAATCCAGAAGTGCTCTTTGCTGTTGACATTAAGGAGTTTCCTGCTTTTTCTAATGGCTTCTTGTCTGTAAACCACTTCCCATTCTGTTCTGAACATATAAATAGCTTAATCAATATTATAGTGCGTCTGAACAGGTGCCCATAAAATGTCGAGGAAGGCGGTTGGTGTAAAGGGCCGACAAGAGCAGCAGACCATTTTCAGAGAGCTGTGAATCACAGGGCCTCTGTGGAGGTACAAGACATTGAAACTTGTAATGACTCCCTGGTTTCTCATTTCAGCTTGATGTGGTAACCGTGGTGACATGAGGTCCTTGATGTCAGTGGTGACACATATCAAAAGGAAAAACTACAAAACAAACTGTAACTGGCATTTATAACACTGCAGAAAATGCTCCTGAAAGTCCTTCAGTGTTTCATGAGCAGTCTGAAAACCAATTAAAAATACTGAGATGAGGTGAACTGGATGTTTAGTATGCACTTTCACTTTGTTGACGAGGCAAAAAATTCTGTTAATCAACCACCCAAACCGGACTTGACTCACAAACTGCCAACTTTATGCATTACAGTAGCACTGTTGTCAGGATCAAGGACTGAGACAATTAGGATTGAGTGCACGGCACTCTCCAAGGTGTGTGTGTGTGTCTGTTTAACAGAGAGAGCGACAGACAGAGGAGAAGAGAAGGTGTAAGGAGGACTATTGAATGTTTTTGTGGGGCTAGGTATTGATAAATCACTCACAACCTTTGATATTTATATAATGATATAACCCCCAAACAAACAAACAAAAACGGCAGTCCGCCCAGCAGATGAGAGTAGATATTGATCTTTGACGCTGGCAAATCTTTATGATGGCAGCGACTAACTTGGCTGCTAAAAGGGGTACCACTTTGTCCATCTGGCAGCCTTAAGTTCCCCTGGTATACAAATCAGAATTGTATGTAAAATGTCATGAAATACTGAACACTGCCCATCATCAGTTCCCAGGTGCTCGTCTTGTCTAGCAAACAAACAAATACCCACCTAGAGACCATTTTGCGATGGATCACTCCAGACGCAATCCAGCATTTTGATCATTTTGATCTCAACTACACACTTGTGAAGTTTCGTGACTCTGTGTCTTTCCTGGTTGTGGTGTTCTCGAGTTGAAAAATTCTGTCCACAGACAGACAGACAGACAGACAGACATATAAACACCTAGCAAAAATACTACCAATGGCTTCTGTGGTAGCTCCTGTTACAGCTGGAGTCACCAGGACCACATTTTGCTACGATGACACACACAGACTCAGTGGATGAAAACAATACCAGCCATCACGACACTGAAGCAGCTGGAAAAATTATTGATTTATTGTTTCACGACTACAGTGGGTTTAAATTACTTTTTAATATGAAATACATAATTTTTCAGCACAAACTCTTCTTCTGACTTCTGTTCATGCCATTTTCAATCTCCTGTTACTCTTTTATAACGGTTCTTCCATGTCTTTTTTCTCTCATGTCTCTCTCTCCTTCATTATTGCCTCTATGATTTCTCCTTTTCTGTCTTTGCTTTCACCATTTTTCTCAGACGTAACCTGATCATTCCCTCCCCACCCTAATACGGAGCCAGTGAGGTGAAGAAATACAAGATGGAGTCAAAATTCACAGCCTCCATCCCAAGGCCTCCATTCCTCCTCCACATCTGTGTCCTCCTCCCTCACGTCCACTAGTCCCCAGACAGAAAAACAAGTGGTGAGGAAGACAGTCATCTACTTCCATTATCCTTGCACTTAGCAACAAATAGAGGTGATTCCAGATTGTGTTGGGGCCAAGCTGCCTCTGCAGAACTCATTTGTAAAGACTGACACCCAGATGATGACTTTGGTGGTGTAATTTACAGCTGACAGGACCACATATTGAGCTATGGAAGAGAGCCGCTTGACTTTGACATATGCTGCCCTGATGACACCTCTAATAGCACATCAGCCACTCCTGCATGGTTTATACTGAGGCCTTGGGAGCAAGAGTCACATTTGTCCTGATGCCGTCCATGTTGAATATCTCGCTCAGAGCAGAACTGGATGGTAAAAGGACACTGAACAATCCCTCTTAGAGACATACTAAAGCAAAATAAGCTAAATAAGCCAGGGAAAAAATATTTTCTCTCAAAAGTCAGACCTTGGCCTTACCGTCTGAATATCTGATCAAAAGGAGCACGATGCCTGGTGGTGATGTAGTCACACAAGGTTAAATTTGGTTTTATTCTGTAAATGACCAGACCCAGTTTCTTTGGAAACAAGAAGCTGGTCCTACAGATAAAATACAAAAACAGAATGAAAAATTTATAGGATGAGAGACAACAAGCCCTAAATTATTACAGTTGGATCTCTCTGGCTGTTTCCTTTTGTCCACTAGTGCGACCATTTTTCTGGTCATGCGTCTTCATCTCAATGTCTTTTAATGGTTCAACCTAATCACCTAAAGGGGAACACAACCTAAATTAATAATTCCAATTTGTTCTTTCCATGGCCAAGACAAGTTCAATCAATATTTGCGAAAATGAGCTACTCTCTCTCTCAAAGCCAGAAACTGGAGAACTATGTCTCAAACTTGTGATGTCATTAAGTACAAAGTCTGGAGCTGCTCCATAGACAGTGAACAGGAGCCTGATTTTGTGGACCCACAGATTGTTTTTCTTTTTCATACCCAAATGAGCACTAGTCTGTTGTAGTGTTCTCAGATCTGAAACAGAAATGTACCCATGTACTCACAACATTCCCCTGGCTGCGCAGTGTCATTTTTAACATCCTTCCCAATTCACTGTTTATGAAGCAGCTTCAGACTTTATACCCCATGACATTACAAATTTGAGTTTTAGCACTCTGGTTTTTGGATTTGGGAGAAGGTTGTTCATGCTTACTATTATTTTTGGTCTGTCTTGTACCATATAATGTATGGTTTTTGAAAAACTGGCATAATTCCCCTTTATTTGACAAATACACCCATTATTCATTGTGCATATTTATTGGGATTGTCCGTGGGAAGGTCTTGACCTTAACTTACATTTTGATCCACAAATCAATTGACAAATACATAGTTTGTCCCAGGTCTCTAGAATGACACACAATAACTTTCTGATCTAATACCCCTGTGGACACACATTTGTCTGTGCTTTCCAAGACCATTAAAAAAGAAGAGTTTTACCATGTGACACACTATGGATAAGGTTAGGTTGGCACAAAACGACTTTAAGTTTAAGGAACGATTAGGGTTTGTGTTAAAATTACTACTTTGTTAAGGTTAGGGTACTTTTGTTGTCCATTTGGTAAAGGTTATCTTTGTTAGTGACTTTTATCCTTGTTTTATGTATTATTGTCTTTTTGAATGGATATATTCTTGTCTTGATTTTTGCTCTGTGAAGGACTTTGTTATTTTTGCTTTGACCAGTGCTTTACAAATAAAATTACTGTTGACTCCCCACATCATATTTTGGGGACCATTAACAACATTCAGTACCAACACTTTGAGCCCTGTCTAATATCTAGCAAAAAGCAGAACACAGCGTTTTGCAACTGTCATCGCTAGTTTCAAACCAATGCATTTGTCATTTCCACAGCCAGTGCCCATGTTGTCTAAGAAACAAATGTACTTGCGCCCTTAAAATGATTATCTTAAAATGAGGTGTAGTCAGTGCATTGTTGGCGCATTGCTATTTTGAAGCCACAGAAAGCAACTGCCCCACTGACCAACAAAAACCTGGTTTAAGATCAGGATTGCACAGTATACTGTATATTACTGCTTTTTAAAGGGCACATTATTCAGACAGTAAGATGTGCCTATAAAGGTGGGTTAACAACCCCTGTACACTCTGCTTACAACACACAGGGACGTGCAAATGGTTTGCGGGTGAGTAAAATAGCACATCATTAATGAGGTAAATATTACTCACATTCTCTAAAATGTGAACATAGTAGAGCGCTGCATAGCTGCTGTCTGCTGCTGCTCCACATCAGACTCCCCATTATGAGAGACGCTGTGCACATTTACACACCAGGGGCAGCCTAACTTCATTGATTATTTCAGAGGCGAGAAGTTTAGTTGCCTTTCCTCTCTCCAGTTCATCATTAAAGTTTTAAGTTTTGTTGTTTAAATGTCCCACGATATTTGCTGCAGTGACACCACTCCTCTTACTGAACTACTCTCAGCAGAAAACCACTCGCTTCTCCGATTTGCCGCATCTGCCATGTAAATAGCAGTATGCCAGGTTCAGGCTCACCAGCCTTTTAAAGGAAATTAAAGATGACCAGTTGCAATCCTGTACTCTAGGAGGTCCCTGGTAAAGAAGCCCAACAGGCCCCTCACCAACTTTGGGGCTAACCCTCTTTATTCAGTTAACAGGTGACAGGCAAGACACAGGAACTTGGCTTAGGGCTGAAGGAGTTGTGGCATTTATTGACAAATAGCCTAAACTATACACACACCGCACTGCTTTGTTTAACTTTGTTCTCTGATTTCTGTCTCTCCATCTCTCTCTCTCTGGGCACCATTTAAGGGTTTTTTGGGGTAGCAGTGGTGCACTGTTCATGTTACATGCAAAACACACATTCAATTAATTAAGGGCCGAAGAACAATCCCTTTGCACCCAGATTAAGTGCTGTTAAACTAGCAAAAGGGAAGTTGGACACGCCCTAAATGCCCTTGTGCCAGGCACTTTATAACATGCACTACAGATCCTTCAAACAGGGCCCTAAATGTTTGCTGGGAATAAAGAAAATAGTAGTGCAATTATTGAAAGCAAAACAAATCAAGATACAATACTACACTGACAGATTGCACATGACAATGATGGTTCTATAATCCAGGTGATTCTGTGATACCTGACATATTGCAAGACAACCATCCATAATGCGTATGTAAGACTAGTATTTCTCCCACACTGCCACTGCGGTAGTTAATTGATGTTGCTATATCTCCATTTTCCACATTAATTTATTTTCTATGGAGGTGTACATCAGTGCTGCAACAGATTGGTACCAAGACAAACATAATTTCATTCCTCCATATCACACGTCAGACATAACACACTGCACATTTATTCATGTAATTAAAATGTGATCAGGTAGCGGCAAGTACAGAATAACAATTTGTTAAATTATGGTAAAACACAAATGCTGCAGGAAAGGGAGACTGGCTTGAGGTTTTCTTTTTCTTTTTCAGAAACCAATTTAAAGACTGGTCTGAACTGAAGTAAATGCATAAACAGATCAACACATTTAAGAATTACGTTGTAAATGTAAAAACATTAAGAGTTAACAAACACAACCAGACTGTCAGACAGCACGACAATCCACTAAAAACATTGAAAATTATTTTAAAAGGAGGGAGAAGACCTCAAATGCCTACTAAAAGTAGAACCCAGACAAAGAGCCAATTAAAAAGGTGCTCCACTTGTGCTCACTGTGGTGGTCCCTTGGTAGTAAACCTGCTGCTACCCAATGTTTTCTGCCGTCTTATCTGAGTGTCGTGAAATTGAAGGAGCTTCAAGCGACTGAAATGACTCCTTAAAGCTCTAATTAGGCAGCAGCATCTCTCTTCCTTTTTATTGCGTTCTTTGTTCAAAACTGTTCCCCAGAACAGAACGGCGCCTGAGGACAATTTTCATCTTCCCGGCTCCTTCTTTCACAACAGTTTGACATTTTTTCCTCCTTGCTTCCTCCCATCTTGTCAGTTCTTTACAAGCCAAAGAAACATCTTTATTTAACTGATCTGAACATACAGCAATGTAAAAAGATATTTCACTTCATCCAACTTGGTAAAACACAATTGTGATTAAACCTACAGGCTTTTACTGTATGTTTTTTGCTCGAAACGCCTTAAAATTTAATGCAATTTTGCCCTAATTTTAGAGTTTTGAATAAGTGCCATGCAGAAACCTTCTGTTATCACTGAGAAGTGCTTTGCAAAGAGCACTTGGCACTACGTACGGAAACAAAATGAGAATGTTAAAAAACAAAATCAAGACCTTGTGGATTACCTCCTAATCCAAAAAATGCAGATATCATAGAAACTGGATGACAAGGCTGTTTAAATGATACCGTTTCCCTTTCAGACAAAATTGAAAAACAGCAACTCTCCCACTGGTAGTGTAAGGGGATTAGGACTGCCGGTTGTGTGTTATGACTCCACAGGGTTGGTTGCTGAGGATGTACTCTTCACACAGGATTACCATCATCGCATTCCCTGCCCACGCCAGGTCCCTTTGATTTGGAAGTGTTTGAAACCCCTCCAACACTTGTTTGTCTCTATTTTTATCTCATTTTTGGAGGAGAAAAAAAAAACTGAAGGGGAAGTGATCATTTTGCTGGTGCAATGATAAGGAAACGATTAGAAATGCACTTATGTAATGTGCGTAACGCGGTGAGAGAGTGCTTGATGAAGTGAGAGAGAACCAGAAAAGGCCAAGCAGCAGTGTGGGAAAAAAGAGAGCAAGACATAATAATTGCGTAAAAAACAGACTGAGACAAAAAGGGGGATGGAAAGAAGATGTGTTTGTGAGGAGAAAGACAATGGGAAGGATAAATAAAGGACAGACCAATGAACCAAGGAGAAATGGGAGGAAGGTGCAGGTGGCAGGAAAAAAGGGAGAAAGTTGAAGGGAGGACAGGAAGGAGAGGGAGAAAATAAATGAAAGGAGAATGAAAAAGATATGAGGAAGGGAAAGAGGGAAGTATCAAACAAACAAAAGTAAAAGAAGTAAGTAAGGGATGGAAGGGAGGAAATGGGGTGAGAAAGAACTGAAGGGAAAATCAGTAAGTAAGCTAGAAAGAGACAGAGATGAAGCGAGAGGTCAAATTTCATTAAGCAGGGGGAGAGCAGCATCTGCAGAGTGAACTTCATCTTGAAACAGATCGTCGTGGTGCTCCCTCACTTCCCTGACTTCATTAAACATCTCCACTTCCACTCATTCCTGAGAGAGCCGTGATTAGTGTCGGCCAGCTCGCTAATTTACCGCCATTTACTTTGACCTCTGAACATTTTCCCAGTTTCCTGGTTAGGCCACAATGTCACAGACACTTTCATCAGCACAGACACTGAAAACTGTGAAAATATCCAAAAATAAGTTATTTCTTCCATAATTAGCTGGAATGACAGAAATGCTGCCATATTGCATCATTACTTTGAAGTACTGCAGCTGAAATGATCAAAGATTTTCATATTAACAGGGCTGCAACTAAAGACTATTATCATTATCGTTAATCTTCTGATTTTCTTCATGATTAATCTACAGTTTAAAGTTCCCAGATCCCAACGCCCGACTTGGGTTATAAGATCAATGGTAAAAAACCCAAAGATATTCTATTTACACTAATATAAAACAGAATAGCATCATCTTCTCATATAAGTAAACTGGAACCAATGAATGGTTGTTATTAGTGATTTAAAAATGATTCTCAAATAGTTGCAGATTAATTTCCTGCCAACAGACTGATGAAGCGATCAATCAATTCAGCTTAAAGAAAAAAACAAACTGAAAAACTAAATAGAGAAACACAACAAATGAAAACAGGGGTTGCTGAATGGTGCACATCATATGTTATGGCTTTAACTAGGAGTTTATTTTCATAGAATGGTGGTCTGTATTTATATATATTATCTGTATTTTATTATCGCTCCGTGTGAATCCCTGGCGAATGAGGGCAATTTGGATCCTGGAATGGCGGACTCCACCACTAAAAATGAAAACTACTCTATGGAGGAGAAATTCCAGATTGTAAATACACTGAATGGCTACTGCTGATAAAAAAATGTTGACCATAGCACATATCACTGGGAGAGTTTGACTTCATTAAATTCTGAAAAAGCATTAGACCGATGAAAAGAAAGCTTAATATTACTGGTGTTGTGCCAACAAGCACATTCCTCACAAAATCTGTTTTTCCTGGCTGTGTGTCTTTGTTTATCACTGTTGAGTGTTGTTGCATTGTTATTATACAACAACCTCATTATGACAAAGCCACACTCAAAACCTGACAGCTCTGCAAAATCACTGGGGGGGGGGGCTGTTTGAGATAATCAAATCATAAACAACAGCAATATCTGCCTTTAACATAACTAGGTTTCCCCACGTGAAAAGTCAGAAAAATAAAAAACAGAATAATGCCATTTTATTTCCTGGTGTGAAACTGAGGCAAAGACACCAGGGAAAGCTTTTTTGTTTTGAACGGGAAACTAAGTTTGTAACTAATAAAACAAAAACACACACAAATAGAGATGTGCAGATGAGCACACACACATTTTCACATATCTCACTAGTGTGTGCCACGTAATCCCTCTCTTTCACAATGTGCACTATTAGTGCAGAACTAATCATCTTGTTACTGTCTACTGTTTGACCTTCAGTGGTGGAGTAAGTTCTCCTCCCTCATTACAGCTGGTTAGAAGGAGCCTCAGGCAGGTTTAGTGTTACCTGTAAGAAGGAGTTTGTCTGAGAGAGTGAGGGAGAAAGACAGAGAGTACAGAAACAGGCAGTTTCCTTCTCTCTCCTAGTAAACACTTGGTCTTTAATGCTGGGTGATCCTTTCAAGATTCACTTTAGAGAACTGATGACGTAACAGCATTTGTCCAGAAAAACTGAAATAAATACTGTATGTGTGTGAGTGTCTGTGTGTGTATATATATGTAGCCTATATAGTACAAGTATTTTATTCCAGTATCTGTTTTTTTTAATGTCCTAAGCATTTTCATTAATTCGTTACTACAACATAAAATCAGAAGGTTTGGTGAATCAGTGGTCCTAGCTTGCTACTTCGATCATAGGTTAATCACATGAAGTCAAGTGTAAAAACAAGTGCTCTCTAAGCTGCAGTTAAATTAGGATTTCCAGTCAAGCCAGGCTGCATGTCAGATAAGATGCTACATGCTAGCCACTACAATGACACAGACTTCATGATGGAAGCAGAGAATGGCATCCCGCAGCATAGAGGATGAGAAATGATTCAAGCAGATAAAGATTTGTGACAGGTAACAGCATGGTGACTGCTCCACTGTAGTGTGTCTGCCTGGGTAGTCAAAGGTTTTCTTTAAATCCTAGAAGTCGTGAAGATGACCTCGTTTTTCCTCAAGCGTAACGTACACTCCTTTTTTAAGGTGGTGTTAAGAAGAAATAAACTTCAAAATCCTCAGGATTCTGAGCGCTTGCTTTTTTATTTCCAGCATTTACTTGTACTTTTACTTGATTACATTTAATGTAATAAATTACATTTGATTCTTAAGTACAGTAAATATCAGATACTTAGACTTTTAGTCGAGCAACATTCTAATAGGTGACTTTAACTTCTACCGAAGTCATTTACTGGTGAGATATCTGTATTTAAGTGTGGCCCTCAGGTGCTTCATCCATCACTGCCTCCATGTTAGAAACCACATATTGGGAAAATAAAAATTTAGAAACATTTTCAATTACTTTCTGTCAATCAATCAACTAATTACCCAGGAAGTCATTTAAGAACAACCATTACAGGCCTAAATGATATACAATGGCAAGAGAAGCACAGGTGAAGGCCTCTGCCCACCAAGTGCGTACTTTTCATATGTGTTATTTTAATCTGTCATCCCATAAAAATGGTTGTGCAATAAACCTTGCACACTGAGTCTGCTTGACTGTTTCATTGCTCTATTGATTTGCTCCCTTGCTCTGCTCCACTGGAAGGACCTCCCTGGCTGTCACCACTCTCTACCATCTTACATTTGGCACTGCGGCTACCTGAGCTGAGCTGTCCTCCCTCTCTGTCTCCACACTGCCTCTCACTCTCTGTCTGTGTGCGGTCCTCATCCTCTATTAAATCCTCCCCCTCCCTCGTCATCATTATCCACCTGAATATTATTATCTTACAAGGCTATCTGAGTTATGATACTGTGCACCCTGTTCCTTTCTCTTGCTGCAGATGTGTGCATCTTGCAGGATACACCACATTTTCTTCACTGCTTTTTGGTCAAACAACTCTCTAGGCATTAACAGACGTAACAAAACCCAGAAAATCAAACCTGTTCCAGAAACTTTAATGACGGACGAAAGTTTTGAGGTCAATGTTTAAACGTTATTGACACAACGTCAGGTCATCTTTATTTTTTAAATGTGCAACAATTTTGGATGAAAAATTTAGACTTGGTTTGCAAAGGCCTTTAGACTCACAGATCAGTCTTAAAGGAAACAAGCTGAAGAGTCAGTGGAAACTAATTTTGAAGCTGTCTGGAAGCTAACAGTTACAACAGCTCAGACAAGTTGGGACCACCTGGGAAACCTCACTAAATGGCAAAAGAGCCAGGGTCAGGTGAAACCACCTCTAGGTGGCTCATACTCATCTGAAATATTCCACATTAGATAAAATACTCTCTTTTATGTGCCAAAGCTGTTTTGACTCATTTAAAAAATCTACACCAGTGTCTCTGCTAGCAGGCAGTGACCTCCGGCTTCATCAAAGTATAATTAATGGCATTTATGTCTGGGCACGCTCAATCCCAACGTGTGAGCTGTCAGCAGTAGCAGCAGCCTGTCTGATGTCGTTCAGGTCATGACAAGGGACCAGCTAAGTTCAATGTGAACAGGCGGTTTAATCAGGACCCTTGTATCCTTCTCTGGAAGCCATGAGACATCAGTATTTAACTGACTGGGACACTTCTGGGCCAGGAGTGTGTTTGTGTGTGAGCGAGCACGAGCAGGAGGGTGTGTTGAGTTGTGAAATTGCAGTTTCAAGTCTCGAGGCCTTTTGCAAGCAGGCTGACAAACTGCATGTACGTGTGTGTTGATCCAGCTCATAAGCCTGAAGCCATTGCTGTCACCAGTCACTTCTCCCACTGCAGCCACTCAAGCTGGGTGATTGATGTCTGATGCTGTGTGCACTCCCTTCTTACTTTTCTTTTCAAATCCAGATTGGATTGCAGGCGGCTGCTGATCTCCTTCACTCTGCCAATGGTGCTTGAGTGTTTCCAATTGATCACATTATCCTTTTACCGCAGGCGGTGTGGCCAGCAATGGATAATTTTCTTATTTAGTACAAAAATATTACAAAAATTCCTTTTGCTAGGACAGGCTCCAGCCGCCTGTTTCCCTGTTTGTGTATAAATGGGTATGTAAAATTAAAACGGTGGTAGAGATAACCCTGACCCTGATAATGGCAGGTACATTTTCTGTAAATATGTGCTTGCATTCACTGAGTTCACTTTAACATAGACTGCTTAATGATGTGGATTAATTGTAGGGGTGCAAATTTTAAGCAATCCCTTTAACTGACAGTTGGCCACTTTGACAGTCTATTATCAGTTAATCACTAACAATTTATGAAATACATAGGATGTTTTTCCATTAGAAAACAGTTTTTGCCATGGACATGATCTACGTTTGGCACAAAATCAGAGAATGCTACATTAAGAGTTAAGAGTTAAAAGAAAAGATCAAGTAAACACCAAGTTACTTGAATGATAAAGTAAATAACACAAAATCATGACTTTATCTAAAATTGTGTAGCTCCCATCTGTCGCTATACTTTGGCCCAACAAAGTCCAATGTAGTACAAACAGCAAACAGCTGCACTACCTCCAGTTTCATTATAGGGCATTAATTAGATTAGACAAGATGTGTTGGACAAGTCTAACAATTAATGAACATTTAATCAAAACTCCTGTCGCCTTCTACGGTGAATAACCCGCAACTTTATCGAATAAGTGTAAAACAGGTTACTCCAGTCTCCTTGCAACAGACTTCGGTCTGACCAGTTTTATATAAAATAACCTGCAGACTAGATTTACATGATGAAGTGGTGTGTTGTACACTGGAGCTGATGTGCCGAGCTGCTGCAAACAGCTGTTCAGCCGGACGAGATGTCCCAGAGATGAACAATAACGTTGCTCCTATTTTATCTGTCCATTTACTGCCACCTCTAAAATGCAGGGGAGAGTTGCTTGAACAGTTCCTCACTTCTGTGTTAATTGTGACAGAAGCATGTGTTAGAGTCCTGCTAAGTGAGGCTTTTCAGACTGCTTAAACCTAGCTGCCGGTTCTGTTCAAGATGCTAGTTTAGCGTTAGCATGAGCCTCAGATAGCTGAACTGCACAGCTACCAAACAACAACTGTAGATTTTTCACAATTTCATGCTTCAGAAATTATCAACACCTCCAACACCATCAACAGTTGCGTTTCTTTACAGTCCATTTGGGTGTTCACCAAATAAGTGACATTAGATTTGCAAACAATTCGCTCCTCTTGAATAACTCTTAAAGAGGAACAACTTGTTTCTCTGAACTCTCTTTCAGGAACAAGTCACTCGTGGGCACATATCCACTGAGCTGAAAAACAAGTGAGAGTCGCCGCTCAGTGTCACACTCTTGTTCAGCGAGCTAGCCCAATAGCACAAAGCACAGAACGAGTGAGTGCACCAATTGCTCAGTGACACAATGACCCAAAGAAGCCAATTTGGACTGAAATTGCAAAAGGTACGTTCTTAATAGCTATTTTGCGTGTCTTTTGTGATTGTGACATGTAACAGAGTGCTTAGAGAGTTTGTGGAACATAGCAAACTCGCCAATTGCCCAAATAACAACTGCAGCTGTACATGAACCAAAGGAGTTGTTCATAAGTCGGTTCGCTATTGGCAGGTGAACGTCATGAATCTGACTCTGAAAAGAATCGATCTCCTCATCACTACAGCAAACACACATTTACCTCAAGCTCATTAAAAACTAAGAGGCTCTACATAGTAACTCCACCACACACCACAGCAAACCTACAAACACCACACCGTGATATTTTCTGAAGTTACACCACCAGTTGTCCTCTGCATTATCGGTGAAGTCATTTTAATCTGTGAAATTATAAATGCCAATTGGATAATTGATTAATCACTGACATCCTTCAAATATTTACATCCTGAGAAGGGTGCTGCAGTTTCACAATTTATTGGCCCATACTTCTTGAAGGCTTTTTATTTCTAACTATTTACTTGACAGCATGCATTTGAATGTTTTTCTTCATCTTTGAAATTAAATTTTCTGTGGTGACAAGAGAAAATTCATGCTACGATTCAATCTGAACACGAAAGAGCCTGAAATGCCTGTGTTTAAGTGGACTGTTGCTAGCTTTTATATCATTCAAGAGGAAAATATGAATGACCATGCTCTTATATGCACCACTCTACTTTACGTTAGTCTTCACTTACATGCTCCAAGCATCATAATGAATTCACACCTACATCTCACTAAAGTGCATGTTTACAGTTCACATGGATTTCATACACACAGTAAAACAACTTGTAGATCTGGCATTAATAGAGTATTTGGGCACAATGCCCTGCTGATTACAGAACTAGACTCTAATTGTCTCTTGTCTATTTATATATGTGTGATTATGTATATGTAGGGGTATGCATATTCTATTGGGTGACTGTGAGGGTGTGTTCTTGTGCGAGTGTATCTGTGTTCTTGAGGAATGGACAATAGGTTTGGGTAGTTTCACATCATTACAGTATACCAGGGTATTTAGAAATCCCAATGGTATGATTTTCAGTAAATATTAATTTTTCTATTAAACTCATATGAAAAGGCTGTTTAGATGATGTACTGTACGTAGTGTACATCACACGCCACCACAGGTCAGTCCCTTCTGCTGGAACAGGCAGCTGAGCTACCAAACATGGCGACTGTCAGTGTTGGGGATAACGTTACAGGACTGTAAACCACCGGCTAGCAGCACAGAGAGAGGCTACTGGAAAAACAGCATATTTTCAGATATAATTCTGTGAATTAAGTGTTTATTTTGACCAAACTAGAGCTGGTAATTCTTAAAACTTTGGACTAACTATCTAAACTACTAACAAGACTTACTAAGACAGTTTTGGTGAATTTTATTTTGTTACTGTGGAGTTCGAGTGAAGTGAGCATTCGTGAGTAAACAAAGCTTGTCTTGGTTCACTAAAAGAGCACAAAAATATTCATATATCATATACCGCACCATACAGTATGTCATATACTGTATACCCCAGAGAAATTTCAGGAAGGTATGATGATGTGAAAAAAAAGATACTGTCCCAGCCTAATGGACAATGCACACACTGTGGAAACAAATTTCCAGGTTGGGGACATTAAGTCTATTTGTCTACATAAAACACTGTCAGTGTACACATTATTCAGCTAATGTAAAGTAAATCCAATATTTTTTCAGTAATCATAACTGATTTTGTTTCCTGCATTTATCAGCTTTTTGCCTTTAAATTTATTTTCAGGAGTATTGCGGCTGTCATTGTTCTAGTGATTTCAAATTAAACTGTTTCATTGCAGAGGAACAGCAGTCAGTGCAACAGTTCCCACAGTACCACTCATTATGGTAATGACGATCACACCATGTGCAGGTATTAGGGGAACCTAAATTGTAATATCACTGAAAACAGTGAATTAGGCAAAGTATGAAATACATCTCTTACTTTACCAGCTTTATAGCTACAGAGGGAGTATGGAAAATGAGCATTCACAGCCACAAAACATTTAGAGTACTTGGGGAAAAAAGGGTGTGTTGGTGTATGTGTGATGGACGCACCTGTGCCACAGCCACTTGTGTCTGCTGCTGTTGCTGCTGGAGCTGCTGTTGGAGCAGCTGGATCTGGTGGTGGACAGACAGGGGGGCACCTGGTGGCAGTGTGCCCGATGTAGGGAGCAGCATCCTGGGGCTGGACATCAGCAGAGAGGCCTCCTCTGAAGCCTGAAACCAGGGAGAGGAGAACTAGATTAAGTCAATATTTAGTGACCAAGTAAAACGTTTAACAAGTAGCCAAAAACAGACTGCCATTTAATCATCCATCATGTAAAACCCTGAACAGTTTGCCTGAAGCTGCTGCCTTGAAAGGAATATTTTTGAAAAATCTAATACTTCATTTTATTTTAGTTATTTTGATCTATTTCACAAACTTTTCCCTAAAAATGTGTCTGATCTTAAGCAAGTTAAGAAAAATTAAAATGAAGACTGACATCAAAAAACTTGAGAAAAACTTGAGTTCACAAAAAGTTACAAGATTGAGGATGCAAATACACACAGGGAAAAAAAGAAGTGACTAATGAATAAAATAAATATAATCAGGACAAGCAATAGCATCAATAAAATGCCTTGGAGAACAAGTCATCATCAAAACAAGAATCTGAATTTGAAATGTAGAACTGCTGATTAGTTGCACCAGTGTGGAATGAGCGGTGCTGAGAATGCAGATCAGCGGCACTGAGATGCTTCACTCCAACAATAATGAGCTTTGGGACTCAGTTTTCATCCATCTAAGGCTATCAAGCATCCTAATTGTTTCAAGGCTCTAGTAACCAGTCACACATTGTGCCCTCTTCACCATTCATCCAGTCAAAAATATTTTTTGTTATGCAGATACGGTGCATTAATCACAAAACGGATAAGATAAGGAATAGGCATCATCTGATATTTAAGGGTAATTATTAAATCCAAGCTAGCAACAAGTGGAAGTATGAAAGAACCACATACGGTATGTAAAACACCTCATTGCTCCAAAGTGGACAATCAAATCTGATCTTCTACCGCTTCCCGCTACCGTTGAGTGAAACAGGAATACAGTGAAGAACACACAAACTATGGCTTTGTCCAAATTTTCCTCCTTAATCTCCTCCTGAAAGTGGCCCATAAAAAAACCCCACCATAAGATATATAGAGAACAAAACAGCCCTCTCCCAACACTGTTGAGACCTGCATTCAACCGATGCAGGATGTGCATCTCTTTGCCAGATGTCCTATGAAGTACATTTGGGAAGCCAGTGATGGATCACAACCAATTGGTCAGGTTGGTATTAAGGAGAAAGGTGGGACGTTAGGGGTATAACCTGAACCTCTAATGCATGTAATGACCAAAAGCCATCTAGCAAATGACCGACATAAAATAGATCCGTGGGGCATGGACGCTATGTGTCATTTAGGCTGAACGGGGTGTTTACCTGCTGCACAGACTCTGTTTTTGCAGTGTGTGGTTGCTGTCAGCTTCACTGAGTGCATATTGTGTTTTGCCAAGTGATGATGTTGTTGATTATGCAGGGGTTGGAAGTGTAGGCTATATTAATTGCTACTGAATTAATTAACTGGATTGTTTTAAAGACAGGATGCACTGATTTATTTTAACCTGTAATGTAAAACACACAAGGTTGCTCTGCTGCTTTGCATTGCCTCTGGTACACTGCGGTGTTCATTTTAACCATTTTAAAACAGATTGTACTAATTTTTATACAATTCTATGTAGTTTTTTTTATCTGTTGGAGGGCTGCAGAGCGGGCGGCACGGTGGTATGGTGGTTAGCACTGTCGCTTCACAGCAAGAGGGTTGCTGGTTTGATCCCGGGTGTGGGAGCCCTTCTGTGCGGAGTTTGCATGTTCTCCCCGTGTCAGCGTGGGTTCTCTCCGGGCACTCTGGCTTCCTCCCACAGTCCAAAGACATGCAGATTGGGGACTAGGTTAATTGATAACGCTAAATTGTCCGTAGGTGTGAATGTGAGCATGAATGGTTGTCTGTCTCTATGTGTCAGCCCTGCGATAGTCTGGCAACCTGTCCAGGGTGTACCCTGCCTCTCGCCCAATGTCAGCTGGGATAGGCTCCAGCCCCCCCCCCCTGCGACCCTCAAGAGGATGAAGCGGTTAGACGATGAATGAATGAATGAGGACTGCAGAGCCACATGTGGAGAAATAAAAAATAAAAGAAATCTGCTGCATAAAAATAATGTTGAGCAGCTCGATGCCCACACAGGGAAGTGCAACTTCCATGGTCATTGAAGCAGCTTCAGTTACTTAGCAGCACGCTGCAGCAGACATGCCGTGGTGCAACCATGTCCCATGTATTTTGGCTGTAAGGGTTCATCTTCCATATGAAGGTTGTGTATGCTACATTAGAGCATTTATACAGCAGCAAACCACTATTATCTATGTAAAGATATAATGGAGTAATGGCGTCCTGAGCAGAGAATGAAGTCACGCTCCCTCTGTGTGTGTTGTAATCAGTTTCAATGTTCTTTGTTGTGGTAGGCTGCGCATGCATGTTAGTACATGTGTGTATATCATTAGCTTGCTCATTGTCACCACTCTGCACTCTGCCAGCACTGTTGCTGCTGTGTAGTGCTGCTGTTTATAAGATAAGATAAGATAAACTTTATTGTCCCAAGTGGGAAATTTGTTCTGGGCACATAGTGCGACAGAGCTGCACAGCAGTTACAACCATCATATACAAACAAGACACACAGTAGACAACCATGTAGTATGCACGGCGCAGATTTGAACAACATAATAGTGCAATTATGGAGTTATTAACGTTAATTGCTGGTTGCCAGCTCAGCCAGCTCCTTGTTGAGAACAGTTTCCAGACAACTCATACATTCTGATTTTCGCATAGTGCCCCCCTGATAGATTACAAAAGTCTTGACCCCATTTACACTGACTTATTATTTCAAGTGTCTCATAACAGAATATAGCACCAAAAAACTTACATTTGGGAGGAGTAAAGATCACATATACATATTGGAGAGACAGATGACTCTTTTGCTATCAAAGCTTTAATTATTGAATAGCAGACACAACTAAGATGTATACTTGACAAGTGGCCAGAAAGAAAGATTCAAACATTAATGGCATGACATGGACAATTTGTATGAAGTGTAAAATGGCTATTTCATTCCTCAACCAATTGAACGTTATATCAGAAAGTAGTTCCTCCCAGGATGTTCTGTGTATCAGACAGTGTAAATGTGGTGTTGTTGTTTTTGTCATATGAAACATGTCGCCCTGTGATGCAAGACAAATCCAATCCAACCTTATTCAACAGGCACCAACAGAGTTGATGCAACAAGGGGAAACATGGAGATGAGACTGTTTATGAATGAGGATCATATTGTACTGGTAATCTATTTAACACAGCATAATTGCTTTTCATTAGTGAAGCACTAATGTTGGTTAGCCAGCAAATTCTTGCTGCAAAGTATTTTTTTTTTAATACACATGAAACAAAGAACAGTGCATTGCGTGCTTTCCATTGACTCTACAACTTTAGCTTTGTTGGTTTCTGCTGGTGTCACATCTACTTCTTCAGATCCACAGCAACTGGTCGCTGGATGTTAGGCATTTTAACATTTTAAAATTAGTCTCATGGCTGCCAAGTTTGCACAATTAAGGCGTTGACTGAATCCGAACTATGTCACCTTACTAAGGGGGGATTCAAGGCACTTCAAAGTGAGTGGAGTCACAACGCCAAATGACGGGCGGCAAAGAAGTTGATACCTGATTGAAATGAACCTGAACCTGCCTTAAGGAATCCATGCCAAAAGACTTCACCATCTGTCTCTCCTTAAGCACCTTCTGGTGAGAAAGAAAATGATGCAAGCACACACACACACACACACACACACACACACACACACACACACACACACACACACACACAAACACACACACCATGATAGGAATATATGACTGATGGCCTGTCTGAGCCAGATCTTTTAGGTTAATGAGAGGAAATTATCCAAGCTGACAGGTTGTTTGGTGCCATCACATAATGAATAGCAAGGCAAAAGGCTGTGTGTGTGTGAAAGAGAATTTGACTCCTCAGAAACATGTCAGATCACAAAAAATGAGCCCACTCTCTTGAAGTGCCTGTTTAAAACAGACACATCATTCACCTTTTTCACAGAAGCTACTTGCAGACACATGAACCGACACTCAGCCCGCTGAGTAAAGGATGTTAAACAAGATTGCTGCTTTCCCTTTGAAACAGCGAGTGTTGTCGGGCAAGCAGGGAAGGTTCAGTGACTGGAAGAGTGAATAAGATGATTCAACAGTCAAACTAACAGAGAGGAGGAAAGGTGACATGTTTGGCTTTCAAGCACGGTGGACACAGGAACAATTCTCAATTATAGAGAAACAGAAAAAGAAACAGACTATCAGCAGCAGCATAATATGATACAACACAGATGGAAAGGAAATCCCATTTTAATATACATTTGAGCAGTCTTCCACAACATTATCCCATAAAAACATCTCTTTTACGGTTCTCTCCCACCAGTTCTTATAATAATAGTAGTTTAGCCAATAACCACTTATATAGATACAGTCAGTGTTTATGAGAACAGCCATAAAACATAAAATCCTTTTAAGCCTAGGGGAAAAACAAAGCATTCGTTATCATGCCGTGGCTTTCTGCGCGTCAAAAAAACGTAAAAATCCAGGGGTAAAGGGTATTGTTCAACCTGGATGTTTTTCCCCATGTTTTGTGTCAAAGTGATTAATGGGAAAACATTTTTTGAAATTGGTCCAGTATTGACAAGAGCAGAGGCCAGGCTGCAAAGTAAACACCCAGGGCATGTTCGCACTGTCAATTTACATCCACTAAAGTGCTTCTTTTGCCACCAACATGCTCAGATTGATATAAATGTTTGACAAGATTATTAAAAGGATCCTTTTTAACCAGAAACAGCCCCAATATCACAATCATCAAACCCACCAGACTCCATTTTAATTAATAACAATAATTTTCAATCATTCAATCATCAATCACCTACTATGGTTTGGTTAAAATAAACCCTTCATTCACCTAGTTAGATATGACAATATGCTGGCTTGATACATGCTAAAATTACTGTTTATCAGGGATGCGCCAATTTTTAAATTCTGGGTCGGTACCAATATCAATGTTTAAAATAACAATTTTGCTGGTAGCCCCTATTAATGTTATTTTATTGCTGTTTATTTTTGTTGTGATTTGTTCCCACTTTTGTGCAGGGGAACAAAGAAATATACATTTTACAAACAAAAAAAAAAGAACTGTTTTTAAGAAATTAAGCCCTTCATTACACTTCCTTTGAATGAGCACAAATCCAATCAAACAAATATATGAAACAACCAATGACATAACCTTTAACATGGAAATATTTTTGAAAAAATACTTCAAAGGCCTTTGTGAAATATATGTCACAACTCACGCTCTAATATCTTTTTCATATTGCTGTGAAAACATCAACAAATTTCTCCTTCTAACAGCTGTATTTATTCAAGTTTCTCCCCAAAAACTACATTTTACAAGATTACATTGAACATATCATGAGAATGTAATAATTTACCTTTGCCTAATATTCATTTTTACTGAACAGAGCTTGAACGCAGCAAAGTGTAACTCAAGGCAACTTCAGTGGGGTGTTAGCTCTAAGCAGCTGGTGGCTGCAACTAACACTAACCAGCTCTCCTCCTGCTGAATTGAAGATGGATTTGTTGTTCACAATGTAGTATTATCAGGAAATCAACAAGGCACATCTCCTGACTACAGTGAATTTACTGTGTCCTTTCATCTCAATGGCATCCCAGGGAAGATCTCTGTTTGTCCTAAACACATTTTCTATTGTCCCTGAAAGGAAGGGACACTTGCTGCTACTTGCCACCTCATCACACAACAGTGACATCACAGAGCTCATCTCATTGTATTCTTCGTGTACATGCTCATTAATTTAAGTTTTTGGCTACTAGCTTCGAGCCCTGCTTTTCAGCCTGTGCAAAATTAATGTGACACAACAAAAAAACATCAGCCACTGCCATCGGTGAATGTCATCTTATTTGTGGATAGGTGGATGGCAGTCAACAAGGAGAATAACGGCTGATGCTAATTTTTAGCCGACAGATTGGAGCATCCCTGTTCATTTATATGGAATCTGGTGGTTTGGCAATGGTGATTTCAGGGCTGTTCCTGGATGAACAAAAGGATCTAACACTTTATCCAAACAGTGTGAGATTGTTTAGCCACTGGTAAAAATTATCAGCCTCCAAGGACCTGAGGTTCTTGAGTTTGCAAATCTCTGCTCGATAATGTTCAAACACATTGACAAAACTTGGGCTAATGACACTGAGTAATCTTAGCGTTGCTATACTGTCTCAAAACGTGCATGGAATTCACTAAAAAATTATGTCAGTCTATTACATGATAGCATTAATGGCAGTAGGGTACTGTTATTATGGCAATTTCAATCATATATATACTAAATGTAAAAGTGTTACTTATGTAGTAAAAAAAAGGCTCTTTCCCCGCTTTTACAGGCTGTGGGGAGGGTTTGTTTTCCCCCTTGCCGACCACACCCCCTAACTATGACTAAACACTTACAGTCTCTATAAAAGTATTTGCATTAATTGCTGCAATCATCCACAGAATATTCGAGAAAAATTACATTATCAGTACGTTCCACAGTATTTGTATGGACATTTCTGGGCCATAAGCACCAAAGACAGAGAAACAAGAAAAGGATGAAATTTTGGACATTTAACATTAAAAGAAATGACTGTTTTTAAGACGAGAGTGTCACAGAGGGCCTGGTCACACTTGAAAAGAAGTGGTTTGTACGTGGTGTTGTCCGACCATGTTGGAAATCAAAAGTGTTCAAAGTAGTTTCAAACAGCCACAGTGGAAGGTGAAGTGAGGAGCCAGTTAAAATGTGGGGATATTTTCAGACAGTCTCTACTGGAAGGCATATACAGTGTTGCACTCAGTTCATGTGCAATGTGACAGACATAGTTGTGTCAAGAATGAAAAAAAGAGAGCTACAGAGATGAGTTCAAACCCAGGCCATCTCCACACAGCTGGCCAGTCACTGCGTGAAGAGGGTATGAATGTCGGATTGTTGGAGCCCGAGAGTCACAGAAATGGTCAGGCAGCAAAAAACAACAAAGAGCAGGAGTGAAATACAAGCTGATGATGAAATCTTCCCATCTGCAGCTGAAGACCCAGAGTTTGGTAAAATGTAGCCTGATAAATAGACTTGACAATTTGTCTCACTTCATTCATTTGAATCACTGAACACATCACAGACGTCTGGAACCACCGGGCTGGTAAAACCGAACCAGGGTGAGATTGAAATTTGAGCTTTAAAGGAGCAACCAAAATATATACAGAGTGGACGAAACAGCAAGGTAATGGTGAACATTTTCCCCTTCTGGGCCAAACAGAATATTTCACTGAAACATGTCACCTTGTTTTGACCCATAATTATACTGTCCCCTTGAGCCAATCACATTAATTTCAAAAATGCCACAAAATGTGCCCAAACAGCTATGAAGATTGGATGGCAAATTATTCTCAGGGACTGCATGATGCCTGGAGTGTCTTCTCAAAAAAAGATGACAGCGCTAGAAAGGGTTGCGGCACATGAAAAAATGTCTTAAGGGATGTTTACTAGGGCGGGAAAATACGGGTGTGTGAGGCTTTCAGTGGATGAAGATTCTAGAGAAACACCACATTTGTGTATATCTTTTTGTATGAATATTTTAAAAAGTCCATTAATAACAAAAGCATGATGAGATCAATCATTTTTCAAAGTTGGTTAACTTGAAGGTTTCATGTAGGACAGACGACTGAATAAATTAACTTCAGTGATGGATGGGTGGATGACAATGATCCACAGTGACCAATTTTCATTAGGAGAGATGAGCACTGAATCCAATATGAACGCTCATGTATGAATTAGCCCACACACTCTCTCTCATACACACAAACAGAGTAAGCTGTTTGTTGAGTGAAGACTTGTATATTCAAACACTGTTTTAGCCTTTCTACCCTCTTAACTTGTTTACCGCAGTCAAAGCCAATTACAGAAGACAGCAGAGTAGAATATGCAAACTGAGCAGGGGAGTTAGAGAAGATGGAGTTAAAAGGCCTACCACTGAAATTCCTCATGATAACTGCTCGAGTCTGGCCTGCCGGAGGGAAACTCTTGCTATTGCCATCTAATTCCCACACATGCACATGCTAATACAGGCTCTTAGCAGGCAGCTGGAGTCTTCCTTTATCTTTTTGCCTCTTGTTATACTCATTGAGGGACAGAGAGAGGCAGGGAAGAAACCAGGCAAGAAAAAGAGGGTTTACGAGAGAAAGGTGGAAGTGACACAGAAAGGAAACTGAAGATAGATGACATGAGATAAAGGAAGTCTTTATTTCTCTTCCTCCAGCTGTGATTGTACTAGCTGTTCTCTGTCTGTCAAGCAGACTGTCCCCTCCCACACGCACACGCACACGCACACGCACACGCACACGCACACGCACACACACACACACACAGGCAATAAAACACAGAGAGGTTCGACTGGCTCTGGCTTCCTTCACTGCAGACAGCCTCAGCCACAGATTTACAACTTTATCAAGGGCTCTCGAGAAAAAGCCTGGGAGATCACTCTACTGTGACTCTGCCTGTAATATAACACCATATCATCAGCTGTAACATTTACTATATAGTAGTAGAGAGGATCTAGTGAATATGTTCACATTAAGCTTTGACACCCTGAAGTTTCCCTGTTTCTATAAATTAATCTTTTAACATACATTAATATTTCCACACCATGTTTGAGTTTGTAATAGTAACTTCTTTTTAATACAGAGTTGGGCTGTGAGATTCGTGTATTTGTACCAAACCGTCACTGTCTGGGGGTCACAGTCCAGTGCATATAGTCGCATGTAGAATACAGGATATGTAGACCAAGGCATGTAATATGAAAACAAACAAGTGTGACTTGCTCAGAAACTTTCAGCCATACACTGTTAGCAACATGTGCTGAGGTTAATACAAGTGGGTTGGCATGCAAGTCACTCACAAACACTAGAGCTGGAAGACCTGCCTACAGGCTCCCGGTCAGCTACAACAGCAGCTGAGAGAGTTGTATAGAAGAAAAGGTAGGTGTGTTGACATTGCTCCAACACTGTATGGAATGTGAATGAAAACCCATCCAACATGCTAACACGCATTCAGTGGCATCACCCAGGCGTGCTGATCACTGGAGTGAAAAATGTTTGGGTGTATTTAATGTGTACATATAGCCAAGGTAAAATGAATTGAAACACTCCTCCTAATGCACCAGTTTAACTTTTTATTATTCTATGTATTTCATATTTTCAATTTTATATCATGAGAGGTGCTTGTCAGTTTTATTGCCTGTTTTAACCTGTTGCCTGCTGGGCTGTGTTTATTCATTGTTTATACAGTGTAATACAGAAAGGTTTGAAATGTTCTTTTTTATTAAGGAGGACAGTTTACCAAAGTTGCCAGTGGGAAAATGTCACCTCAGACCCCACCAGGAGAATTGTGTCTGGCTTTGAATCTTGCACTGCAGTATTTTCTAAATAAATGAAAAGAAACAGATCCTTATGGATTTGGGTTTTTTTCCCACTATGGTGCAATGGTACACCTTTGGGTACCGTTACACCTCTAATACAGAGGCAACAGATTGTGATCTCAATAAAAGAGGCAAGTTCTACTGCCACCTTGAGATTTTTGAGGTCAAATTGTGCCCATAATGTACAATGTCTACCATGAGAGCTGTCATTTTTGGCAGCAGCAGGCAGTTCTTTTCGGCAAAAAAGCTCTAAAACCCACCGTAAACTATCTACATGCAGACTAAATGGCAGACAAAGATAGCGACTAGCTGGAGAACATAGTGGAGAATGTAGCAGCTAAGAAGCCAGATATTTCCCTCAGGACTTGGTGGAGACCAGCCCCTGAGGTAAAAGGAGAGCGAATATTGGACTTTTATTAGCCAGGTACAAAGGCACACAACTCTAAATGAATGCTAATGCTGCTCTGTGTCTGCTGGATGTGTATCGAGGTAACAGTATGCTAACAAGTTTGTCATACTATCTCAAAAGAGATAATAGTATTGTATTTACAGCTTCTTTTCCCTGCCCACAAAGGACCACCATAAACCAGAATTACTGTCTCGTGGTTGTATGCCTCTGCGCACCAGTCAAGTTGCAGTTATATTTTACATCTATGTCTCTAAAAAGATGGATGTCTCACACTTCTGTCTACACAATCAGTACAGCTTCCAGGTGGGCACCAAAGATTAAAGTCACCATTTCAGTATCTGACCAAATTTAACCTCTTCTGTTCCTGGGTTATAATGGTGAATAATGGACAGAAAAGTGCTCTGCAGAACACTGTCATGTCACAGTGAAGCTGACCTTATACCTTTTGGATATAAAATGCCATCAATTCCTTATAGATGTATTTTGTAAAATTTGTCATAATCAACATGCATGAATTCTTGAGTTTTGGCCAAAAACATAACTTGTAAGGTCACAGTGAACTTGACCTTTGACCTTCTACCACCCAATTGTAATCAGTTCATTGTTCACTTCTGTCCAAGTGGACGTTTGTGCCAAATTTGAGGAAATTCCCTCAAGGCGTTCTTGAGATATCATGTTCACGAGAATGAAACAGACAACAGGTAACAGTGACCTTTACCTTTGACCTACAACCATCAAAATGAGTTCATTGTTGAGTTCAAGGTGACAGTTCTGCCAAATTAAAAAAAAAAAAAAAACCAAAAAAAAAAAAACAAAGCAAATTTTTTTATTTTTACAAGAATTAGACAGATGGATGGACAACCCAAAAACATAATACCACAGCTATTGCCGGTGCAGAGGCATAAAACAATAAATATAGTTTTAACTTTATAAATGTTACCATGCAACAAATGCTTACAAAAAAGAAAAGAAAAAAGAAACTGACCAACAAACGGTTTGACTTTTTCGTATGCAGCACACTGAAATGTGCTTTGTGATGTCCTTCGCTTCGTTTTATCCAGGGAGCCACAGCAACAGATTATAATCATGATCATGATCTGAACTCTTTCACTCAAGCAGAACTGTGGCACTGAACATCTTGTGGATGCACTGCATTCTGGTCTCTTGAGGGGACTATTCATGGTAACCTTGCTATCAGGTTAATGCTGTCACTTTGAGACATTTCTCAATAGAATCTGCAATCTTTGTCTAGTTGTTTGGAGGGATTAATTAAAGGATTAGCAATGCATAAAAAATCCACATCATACATATAAAACTTAACTTGTTTCTTAATGTTATGGGGTAGATTTTTATCTAATGCAAACAATGATATGCTCACTCAGAGCACATTTTGCCAAGGTCTTATAATAGATAAAAGATATTTTCACAGAAAAGCCAAGTATCTCTTGGTTTTGGCCTTCTCAGTGTGAGCAGGCTCTCTGGTCAAGGTAAGTCGAATTTTCAACAAACCATTCCACAGTCACTAACACGTAGTTGAGTGACCTTTTAGAAAAGACCTTTCCTATCTTTTTCTAAATGTATGGTCTAGAGGCTGGACTCAGAGCTTGTTAATGAATATCTGCACCTGTGCGACAAATTTGAGGATTTGTGTGCCCTGATATTATCTCAGCTGCCTCTTGCTGCTCTTTCACCACTCCCAAGTTATTCTAAATGCCATTCTTGTTTCCCTAGCTCATGGTTGCCTCATTAATTCCTAATGATGTCATACAGTCACACAGGTGGTGGCATTAGATCACATTTCCGTGCAGTTAAAGCTGTGGTTTTTGGTGAAGTCCTCAGCGCTCACAGCCCTGTTGGATTTGATTCTAGGTGTTTCATCAGTGACTGAACAGAAACGCTAGGTGAATGCAATGAACTAGCTGCTGGGATAATAAACTGCAAGTCTCCTCAGCTGCAGGTCAGGACTGTGAGCTGCTAAAATAATATGTTGGCTTGAACTGGGAATGGCTGGTGTGATTCTGGACTGAGTCAGAGAAAACTGGTATTTGAAAGGTTTGATTAGCACTGACCTGGAACCAGATACTACATATCATGGTCCTGCATTTCTGGAAGAAGTTTAGAAATTCAAACTCATTGGGTTGCAGGAAATCTTCTTAGCAAACTGTTAGATTTGAGGTTGTAAAGTAACAAAAAGTATTGTTTATTCTCTGACAGACAAATGCCTTTTTATTTGAAGTCAATACAAACCATGTATACCTGGTCCATGGCTGGAGTACTTGTGATTATGTCACTTTTTTCCAGCTCACAGTTTGCTATGAAAATCTATCTTCACATAGTGAACTTAGCAAAATGTTAAGTCACAGATACACGAGTATACGGTAAAGGTTTAATTAAACCGTAGTTTAGGGATGAATAACCATGTTTTAAACTGAGGCAAGACCAAACCAAGTCTAGTCTTTGATTACAAAGAAAACTTGCTGACCTTCAGCATCCAGCAGCACAGGGCCTCTAGTTAGGGTGATGAAGCACAGCCAGAATAAACTTAACAGTTAATCAGTCCAGATTCCTCAGACACCCTCACAGTCACAGGAGCTGTGCATGTGTGTCATAAACTAAATAAAAATAATGGACGTAGCCACTGAGCCACATGGACTCTTGTTTTGAAACCTCGAGTTCAGCATTTTGGAGGTTGCCATGTTTTGGAGTTTGGGAGCCAGAATAACCATATATGGAGAAGAGGATGGAGCTGTGGAGAAGGAGTGGGTGGTGGATCTGACTCCTAGACTGTGGTGACGCCTTTCAGACACCCTATCACTCAAAGTGGCGACACCCTTAATTATGCATAACTATAATCCTTAAGGAGTAACTAAACCCTAAAACCATTTTTTTTCAGCTGATAATCATTGTTTATGGTTGTATAGTAGTGTTACTGACTGATCCTGCTCAAAATCTTTACAGTTTAGTGCAAACTGTTTAAAATCTACATTTTATTTAAAAAATGTGGTATGGAGTGCCCTCTACAGCTTGAAACCTGGTTACTACATTTGAATTTACATTACATTAGAGGGTTCAACGCCAAGGTTTTTTTTCCACTTGCCCGGTCGGGTAAGCTGGTCAGAGATCTACTTGCCCGAAGTCAGTTTTTACTTGCCCTAATTAGTATTGTAGCTTAATTCCTACACAAAAATGACAGTGTCAGAGCTTCAAGTGAAAAATTTGTCAATCGTTCTCCGTCTATGATTTTGCGCCCTACTTGAGCCATGCCCACCTCTATTTATTTTTCACCCCTCTCTCCAGTTCTGCTGTATTAACACCGGGTTTAATATATTTTGACGGGTTTAATATATTTTGCTTATACTTATACTTTTACATCTATAATAAGATGTGATTTGTGTTAGAACAGGATTAAATAAAACTCAGTAAAGTGGCGTTCAAAATGCCTGCTAGTTTGCCACTGTTTCCGAGGGTTTTTAACTGTCCATTTTGTGCTATCTTTAAAGGCTGCTTTGTATCCCAGAGTTAAAAGCAGCTGAACAGATTTGGGAGGTCAAACTCCGAAAGATGTTCATAACTCTGGGTTTCAGTAGAGAAATGGAGTGGTACATGACTGCCTAAATCTTCTATGAGAAACGTCTGCACTGAATACTCGAACATTTCTGGCAAAAGATATTGAATGTCAGCACAAAATGCAGGCTAATGGAGCGGAAAGTCAAGTGATAGAGGCATAGAGAGAGGAAGAGAGACGTATGGAAGTGAACGTGTGTATGATGATTTGAGCCAGTGTACAACTCGTTCAGCCAGTCCCATGAAATATTTGGGTTGCCTTTCAGAAAAACAAAAGCAAGGCTGATTTAAAAACCTGACCTATACTGGACTGCCTCAGCTCTGTCTAGGGTCAAAAGGTCACTGTTTTACACTTCTCATAGAGTAACACTCCTTGTGATTTATTATCAGCTGAAAACTCATAGGAAAACATCCGCATATGCAATGCTCACAGTGTGCTGCCTCCTACACGGGATGAAACAAGGTCAACATACCATACCATATTCATGTACTGTATAGAAGCAGAAGCTTAAATGTGGTCAGAGGCCGTGCTTGGCTTGGTTACTTCCCCAGGACTCTGATCAACAAAGTCAAGGGCAAAGTGAGGTGACTTCTTGTCCAGGAAGAAGTTTGAGCAAGCGTGGAAGAAGACAGAGTAAGCAGGATGGTGGGTCTGAAACAGCAGGGGGCAGTGGGAATCTGCAGAGCAATGGCGGGTCACATGGGATAACATCCTGCGGGCAGACTACTTCCGAGTCTGATTTCTGATCCAGGCTGTGTACAATGGCCTACCAAGCCCAGCTAGTCTCCACTTCTTGGGCAAGAGGGAAACACCATCTTGTGCTCTGTCTTTGGGAGAGGATCCCTTGAACACATCTTAAGTAGCTGCCCAAAGGCCCTTGCAGAAGGCTGCCACCACTGGCAGCATGATCAAGAGCTGAAAGCAGTGGTCACCACCAGCAAACTCCATCACCCAAAGACAATCATCGCCTTTGTTACAGGTAGAGAGAAAAACATTCCACAACCAAGATCAGCAACTAGCCTCCTAGCCATAGCAGCCGACTGGCAACTGAGAGGTAATCTTGGCAAGCAACTGTGGTTTCAGGAAAACATCACCTCAACAACCCCCGTCCAGACATGGCTAACTTTTCTGATTCCACCAAACAAGTGATCATGGTAGAACTAACTGCACCCTGAGAGGAGCACATGGATCAAGTCCAAGAGTAGAAATGTGCCAAGTATGAGAAGTTGACAGAGCAGTACAGGAGGCAGGGCTGTAACACCCACTGTAAACCTATTGAGATCGGATGTAGGCGCTTTGCAGGTTGGTCACTCTGCAGGGTCCTCGCAAAGCTGGAAATAGTGGGGCCAGCTAAGAAGAGGGCCATCAAGAATATCGTCAATGCTGCAGAGAGAGCCACTAGGTGGCTCTGGCTGAGGAGGGAAGCCCCGTGGTCAACTGCTGCTGGGATGCAAGTAGGGGACTGCCCCTGGCTGGGTCGCCTGGGTGAGGGCGTCTGATGTTTGAAAATACCCGAAACACCCAATGACCTCAGTACACATCACTGATGATGCAACCCAGCGCATCCACAGGATGTATTCTTTAAGCTACGAAGTGGATAGAAACACACGAGAATGAGGGATGCTTAAATGCTAAGGTCTGCACAACGGCAGGGTTTTTTGGCAACTGGCCTTATGACTCCTTGCTGGTTGGCAGCCTGAAGGCGTACAACAACTTTACAAATCCACACATACACACACACATACACACACACACGATCACTTGCTAAGAAATCAAATCATCACACTGCAGGGCTATCAAGAGACGTTACCCCAGCTGGGAAAAAAAACCAACCTTGGACCTCGTCTCTCCAATATAAATGGGTCAAGTGATATTCTTACACAAACCCACTGAGTTTACAGTCAGTGAAAAGTTGAGAGGCTGC
The DNA here is from genome assembly GCF_006386435.1 of Epinephelus moara. Classification (NCBI taxonomy): domain Eukaryota; kingdom Metazoa; phylum Chordata; class Actinopteri; order Perciformes; family Serranidae; genus Epinephelus; species Epinephelus moara. The sequence goes on along the minus strand of NC_065515.1, from coordinate 37,582,675 downwards.
ATTTTTATTGCCTGCTTGTGTGTGAGGAGTATTGGAAAGATAAGTCTCTGTCCTGCAAGGCTGCTGAGGAGACAACCAGTGAAAAAGTGTGAGTGTGTGTGTCCCTGAGGCAAACGGGTCGTGAGTTAAGGCTGAGGAGGACTGGATGTTATTGTTAGCTGTGGGTAAAAGGATGGAGAACAGAGGGAGACTCTAGATGAGGGGTTCTCAACCTCTCTAGATGTGAGGCCTGACAATGTGGCGATGCAGGGTCTCCCAGACAAGTAAGTGGTAGGTTGGGCATCTGCGACCAAACTGAGTCTACTTTAATGGCTCTGACACACCAAGCTAATGGTTGGCCATCAGTCAATGTCAGGCCATTAGTGAGCTTCTGTCGCTCTAGTTTTTGTGGTGTGTCCCCCACCATTGGTACTCGTCATGCCTTGCCGGCTTTTTTTTCCAGCCAATTCAGCATGTTCAATCAGTGGCAGAGATGGGGGAGCCCGTCTGTGAGTGAAATCACTCTGAGTGGCAGTTCAGCTGAGCACACAAGATGACAAATGGAAGTGAGGAAAGCAAACAAACAACTAAAGAGGGTGCAAGATCAAAACAAACTTGTTATATTAGGTAAGATTGTGTTTTTAACCACGGAGCTCTTTATCAGAAACGGCTCATAATTGTTTGTGTTATTGTTTGTTTCCACACTGCAAATATCCTTTGCTCTTTTAACATCAGGTTGTGCTGTTAATGTGCTAAATGGCTGACTAGCGTCTTGAATCCATCCTGTTGGCTTTCCGGTTTCCTTTTGAATGACGAATACAGACTACTGCTGCCTGCTGGTATGGAGAGTTATTTTCTCTCATGCAGGAGCAGAACGTACATGCTAGTTGGAAATTGGCTGTAGTCTCATGGTGTGGTCAATCCTAGACTCACAAGTCAGTCTTTAGACGCTTTGCTTAACTAAAGACTGATGTCTTTCTCCCTGATTTTGTGTTTAGATGGGCGGATACAATTTCAGAGTTTAAAAAAACTCCCTGCGTTGCAGAACCAATAGTAAATCCGCAGGGCGGTCCTTCGGTGGCTCGCTGAACTCTTGTGTTCGTAACTCTTCTAGTCCGACTGCGTTAAAAGTTTTAAACAAAGTCGCTGTAAGTCCTTCATCTCCACAATCTTGTGGACTGAGCACACGTTTGATAAAACGGAGTTAAATCTCTCGGCATCCATTTTCAAGCTCTGTGTGTTTGTTTCCTTGCGGACAAGAAAAGGGGGAGCGCACATTTCCGGGAGGGCGTGTCCTTTTAAAAAATGCAAGAGGCGTTGCTTTGTTGCCGGCCGTTTTCTCCGGTGTGTTAAACACACTTTAGAAAGGAGTGTCCCCAGACTATCAGAAGGCGGAGATCTCTGATTGTCTGGTGGCGAGACTAGGTCAAGTGCAACTTTTTTGGCTGAGACACAGGCGACATGAGGCGACACAACAGTTGGCCTTTGTCGCCACTAGTTCTTTGATGTCATTTCGGTGTGTCTAGGCCTTAAAAGATCCTCTCCTGACATGTTTTAAATCATGTAAAAAATAATCTGCTTTGAATACCATTTGCTGTCTGATTCCGGTTGTCCCTCATTGGGACCCTTGCATATGTGTTGGACAAAATAAGTATTCTCTTCAATGAAGAGTCCATTGCCTCCAGTGTATGTGCACTGGGACAGATTTAAATATCTCCCATGCCTAACTTCCTAATGTTAATCTTCCTGGCACTGCAGAATGTTTTCTAGCTTTAGGAAAACTTTGATTTCTACCTTTTTATGTTTAACTCAACTTCCTCCTCACACGTTCCTCCTACACCAGTCTTCATATCATCACACTTGTCCTGAGGCCGGTGAGTAATCATACGTGTGAAAGCAGCATTCAGGATAATTGAAGTCTCACTGTAAAAAAGCAGTGACGACCTAAGCTTAACAGCACAGGGCAGACATTCATATTTTGGCACTAACACTCTGTCGTGCACTGGGCTCATGTTTGGAGGGTGGTTTATAATGATAAAGTGCATCACTAGAATTTTAAGTGGTCAGTTTCCTGTATGCATACCAATTGCTCCAATATTAATAGCATTCATACTGATCCAATTAAATAAATTGTTTATTTAAAAGAAGAACATGACCAATTTGTAAAACAAATCAACTGACAAAACTATAAATTGCTAATGAATATAGCCAAATTCAATGCAGCAGAGCTCGCCAAGTTTGGTGAGAAGCAAAACAAAAATAAGAGTTAACACCTGTACCATCATTCCTACTGCTTTTTGATAACAACTGAATACTGAGAGCACTGTCGTGATCAGTTTTTTTTTTTTTTTTTTTTTTAAAGATATTTTTGGGGCTTTTTAGCCTTTAATGTACAGGACAGACAAGCGTGAAAGGGGGAAAGAGAGAGGGAGTGACATGCAGCAAAGGGCCACAGGCTGGAGTCGAACCCGGGCCGCTGCGGCAACAGCCTTGTACATGGGGCGCCTGCTCTACCACTAAGCCACCGGCACCCCGTCGTGATCAGTTTTAAGATATGAAATACACTGGATATAAACACATTATTCAAGAGAATGAGCCAGGCTGCAGTGTTTATTATACCCCAAATACAAAAAATTGAACAACTATGTATGATCAACTATTCTCAGCAGTGGGAATAAATATGTTAATGAATGATCAAACAACAAATGGCACTTGAGTTGCATCGACCAATTATGAGAAAATGGCACTGTGTAAAAGGTCCCAGTGTAAAAGCTTCCGTTACATTTTGTGTGTGAAGCACAACTTTTAGCTGTATGTTCAAAAACAGCATCTGACCTTAAGTATTTATGAAGACAGGCTATCTGGCTCAGACAGATCCACACTGACATAATACTAAATAAACCAACAAAGCAAACCTAAAATGTAGATTAAATTCTCTTAAAAGAAGAAATAATCTGTTACTGTGATTTGAATTAATTTACTAATTTACTGAAACTGTTACTTTATCCACACAGCAGTACATGAGACAGATAATCTGTGGGGAAAAAAAATCATATTCCTCTGCCTTCTCTTACCTGGCATTTGCAAAAATCCATCACACATAAATGAAAACAACCAATCAGAGCGGATGAGTTTTTAATGGTGCTGTCAGTATGGTTTAAATTTTCTTTTAAGAACATTTCACTCTTCCCTATAATTTGTAGTACTGTAAATTACATAGTTCTTTACAGGAAACTATTTTAACAACCATTAGGAAATCATTCTAAAAATTACAGTGCGTTATATTTTTTTGTTTATTTCTTCTATCATATTAATGTAGCACACTGACACCACAGTATCATTAAAGCTACAGTTGGTAACTGTTATGAAAACAATTTTGTCATATTTGCTGAAGCTGTCACTACATCCACAGTATTACATGAGACAGTATGTTACTACTCCTCTTCGTAAGGCTTTAAATGTAATTTGTTAAGAATCCACCACAGCTGAAGGAAAACAAACAATCAGAGTTGTGGAGTCTCTGCCGCAGCTGTCAATCATGTCAGTCACTACTCATAAACTGCGGTCAAACTGTCAAACTAGGCAGCTGCTCTGATCAAATATGAATCAAGACTCTGTTGCTGCATTGATTGTTTCTCAACTCTGATGTTTCAGAAACATAATTAAGTTTACTGTTAAGCTATAAAATGAGAAAGTTTGTGACCCTGCCGCCATGCCAGAAACAGTCAAGTGAAAACTAGTCAGCGCCCACCAGCTGGAGCAAACTTTCTAATTTTTCAGCTAAAGAGTATATTAAAATATCTTTCTGAAAATATATAAGGTGAGGAATAGGCAATACAGTGACAGAATGTTGATTCATATTTAATCAGCGCTGCCTAGTTTGACAGTGTGACCGCAGTTCAGGAGCAGTGACTGACATGGTTGACAGCTGCAATAGACTCCTCGGCTCTGATTGATTGTTTTCAGCTACAGTGGATTCTAACAAATGTTATTTAAAGCACTGCGAGGAGGAGGAATATGACTATTTTTTCTTAGACTATGTGTCTCATGTAATACTGTGTGGATGTAGTGACAGTTTCTGCAAAATTGACTCAAATTGTTTTCATAAAAGTTAACTGTAGCGTTAATGACACTGTGGTTTCAGTGTGCTGCAACAATACAACGGTAGAAAAATACAAAAACAATGTAACGCTGTAATGTCATTATCATTTCCTAATGGTTTTTAAAAAAAGTTTCCTGAAAAGAACGATGTACTTTGCCACAAATTACAGAGGAAATACAAATGTCCTTGAAAAGAAAGCCAATTTGAAATCATAGTAAATGTTTATTCATTATCAGTCTATTATTAAAAACTTTTCCATACTGCATGTTGCATTGTATCATTGTCAAAAGATTGCATGTTCAGCTGACCTGCTATAAACTGACTAAATCACTCTCTAGCATACGCTCTCACTCAATTTGAAGTAATTAATTAGAAAATATGCACAGTCTCCATTTCTCTTATAGTTAGTGCCAAATTACACAGTTCTTATTAAGAAATGTCTTGGAAATTATAAGAGATTTACTTGGAAACAAATATTGGGCTGCTCTGGTGAGAGGAGTCTCAGTACTTTAGACTTTGATGAAGCTCGAGGGCAAAAGAACACAACCAGGACATCCTAACTTTTAAATGAGCTCTGTGACTTTCCAAAAAGAAATGATAACAGTCACTTCAAACAGAGGACCCCTGACCTCTTGGGCCCCTGGGCCCTGTACCCAGTAAGCTTGCTCATTAATCCGTCCATGTTAGGTCGTGTTAACCTAAAACAACCGAGGCACACTAATGATGAGAGACCAAAAAGAGAAAGGGTGCTGTCAGTGGAGCACTGCCTGTAGCGCTACACTTGTAGATCAGACTGTTTACACCTGCCTGACAGCATCTGAAAGTGGGCCAGAGGAGAAGCCTCTATCAAAGTGTTTGTTGCAGCCTTGTTTTAAAGCACACATGCCCATGTGAACACACACATCCCCCGTTTCTCTCTGTCAAATTCACACAGAAAGAAAACAGCTTCTACTTAAACTCTTGCACTGATCTCCTTTTCCTGAACAGGAACTTATAAACACAAGAATGACGTAAAAGAAAGGATTCTGTTTTAAGGCTTTGAAATCATCCGACATTCTGTTTCATGCACACCCTGATCTTTTGGTTTTTTTTTTGTTCTGCACAGCCCTCACTTTTATAAAAACCATCGATGAGCATCTGTCTCTTGCCAAAAAAGAAAAACAATTGCAGCCTCTTGAAATGTGTAAAATGCAGTTATCTCTAAACTGTGACTTTTGCCTTTCCAATTTGTCTTGTAGTAACAGTCTTTCTGATACCAGAGGCAAGTAAACGTCCTGACTCAACCTCATGGACACAAAGCCCAAGGTAGGATTGATGTGTGCTCTCCGAGTCCTGCGGGATCGTTTGAACGCAGGGCGCTGGGGGATTTGTCAGTCTAACGGGAGCTGACAGGAAGAGAATGAACTTTAACACTCACAGGCTGCTTTCCCTTTCATGAGCTTCCAGGGAAACCCTGTAGTGAATCAAATCCCTCCGCTCGGGCAAACACACACACACACACACACACACACACTTAGTTGTGTAATAAAAATGAGTACACATGGGCACTAACGTAAAGGCACACGGATGCACACACATCTCATTCAATGTTACCCTCCCCCGCTTATCTCTGCACATTCCCATTTAATCTGTCAAGCCGTTAAGAGTGACAAATGTGTCAAATTAAGAAATTCTGGAAAAAAATACATATAGTTCATGAACGTGCAAAAGCAGCTACACAAACTGTAACACACACACACACACACACACACACACACACACACACACACACACACACACACACACACAGACTTCCTACAATGACCTGAGAATAGAGGTCGTTGCTGGGAGCTCGTTGTTTCAGTGATTTCACGCTGTGTTGCTTTCAATCAGAGGCTGTAATGAAAGGTCTCATAACTCTAACGTTAATAGGACCCAAGGACTGTTAAACAGCTGAATAGCTTGGTTTTGTAACTCTAAGTTAGGACCCAAAGTGGCTCTCAAAGTCCTGCTCTGGTGAGTCTCCATGCAGGGAGTGAACAGGTATGTGTCAGTGAGCTCAGGGCCTAAGGTGACAAAATGCTCTCATTTGGGTCGTGCAGAAAAGTTTAATAAACTCTGGTGCGTTGCCTAACAGCCTGTCTGTTAATTATTTACAATTAATTGAGACTGCCTGAGGAACTAGCCAATTACCTCCAGTTAACTACAGATCAGGGCTTTTCCTGCAAACGGGAATCTTTGACATTTTTAGTGGCAAGGTGAAAAAGAAAATGAGGAGCTGAAAAACAAAATAAGTTTGGTGTGTCTGACCAGCAGAGAGCCTAATAAGGCAACTCTGTTACTGGCTACAAAGCAGAAACAGAACATTTTGTTTGTCCTGCTGGCAGACATGCACCCAGAGATAATTGCCTAAAACAAGAAGTTTGGCAAATGTTGTAACTTTGTCCTAAAACTGGCAACTTTTCAGACCACAGCTCTCAGTGACGAATCATGGTGCTTTTTTTCTGATGATAAAGCAGTTGCATTGTTTTTAAACCAGTCAGACACACCATGTTTTATTTATACTTTTGTTCTGTTGATTTAGAAAGTAGAAATTAGGGATGCCACGGTGAAAAAAATATTCCCACCGCTTAATAAATTAGTTACAACACTGGGTGTTACTGATTTCTTGTTTTACAAGAGAAGCTATTTATTGATGTGCCAAATATCTGTAGACCACCTACTTTGATCTTTTTAAGGTTAGATCTTCAGATCTCCCCCTTACTTTGAACAACACAGGACAGTAACAGTTGGTGTGACTGCGGCAGTGCCTGTTTGTTTTGTTTTTTTCCTCAATAAACTCGCTCAAGTTTTGTTTTGTTTTTTTCCCTTTTGGGCTGTGGCTCAGACACAGTTGTGCTCTCCTCTTAGTCTCCTCAACATTTTGGTCATAATCACCCTGGTAGCTTGGGTCCATGAATGTTCTGACTTTTTCTGGAAGTGGTCTGTGCTGTTGCTCTGGTGCTGTACAGAGCAGACAATTTCAGTTTATAATTGTTGTGTCTGTCATCCGACTAAGTATTGACAAATTAGAAATGACTAATTGGAGTTATTTTTATTTGATAAACGCGGGTGCTGATACGTGAAAATGAACTAAATCATTTTTGTTTCTATTTTTAAAAAAAGGCAAAACGATGGTGAGGGCTGTGGGCATGTAATGAAATTGGTGTATGCCATAACACTGTGTAACAACAGTGACACCCACTACTGTGTCAAGTCTAGTTACAATATATGAATTAAAATCAAATAAATACCAGCTTTAATAATAGTCACAGAAAACCAGAGTATGGCATGGAGTGTGGCACATCTTTACAAATACTGTATGATGTCATTTTATCTTTTGCCTTATCTCCTACAAGATATACCACTAATCTTCTTGTCTTAATACACTGAGGAGGACATGCATTTGCTGTACAAGAAAAAAAACTTTGACACTGGTTACATGGGTTCTAGTCATTGCAGAAATGATAAATGTTCACTCGAAGGCAGGACAAACAGCCTACTTTTGTAGCCTGGCTGCATAACACTGAATCCCTGATATCTCTACAATAACTCTGTTTCTCAATGCAATGCATCAAACTAATAGTATGGTGTGGATAAAAGAAAGAGGAGCTCAAACCCTGCTTTCTTTTGCACCTCTCCACACCTGGCCAATGGTGGCAAAAAGTGGGTGTTATGGTTGCATTTTGTATTTCAGAAAGGTACAAAAATTGTTTGGTTCAGCCCCTCGATTTAGCTGTCATATAGGGGTTTTTCAGAGGCTGTTGACAATCCACTGATTGGCTCGTTTAAAAAGCCAATGTCCTGACTTGTGCTTTTACTTTTCCATTATTTAAAGGGGACTTTACGGTAAAAAGGTAAAAATATGTAAAAGTAATCCCTGTGAGCAAAAACCTCGGATTCCAACCACTCTGAATAGTCTCCTGATCTCCTTTTTTCTTTTTGGTTATAAGCTGCATCAGATCTTGACAGATTTCTTTATGCAGTCATCTGCTCCAGGCATGCTACCGTAAGTGTTTACATTATGTTGCCTACACTGCTACATGTAACAACATGCTAGCTTTGGGGAAACATGTAATTTTAGATACCAGTGTTTTTAATTTCTCCTGGATTCTCCTTATTCCTACTGGAACATGTCTGGTTATTTTTAGAAGCTTTTATTGGTGATACTGTATGGGCGAAAGTACCGCTGTACACAGTCATTCCCCGACTGCAAGTACACTGCTACATGTAGCTACATGCTAACATCAGGGAAACATAATCTTGGTTGCTGATGTTGTTAATATCTCTGTGATTTTGGATCATGTTCCTTCTGGAACATATCCAGTTGTGTTTAGAAGATTTAATTGGTGATTCTTATACTCTGTTACAGTAATGTCCCCAGCTGCCAAGACAATGCAGAGATGCTGAGATGTGGAAAACCTGGGAATGCTGACCAATCAGAGCAGACTGGGCTGTTTTTTTTTGAAAGGGGGGCTAAAAGACAGGCGCTTTAATGGAACATTTCACACAGAGGTTGATTACAGGTGTTCATGCACAAATGTGTGAGGAAAATACAGTGTTTTTGACCATTAAAGCATGTAGACATGTTCTGGTAGAAACCCAAAATACAAATATGAATAAGCATGATGGGTCCACTTTAACCAAGATCTTTGCCTACATGAAAATGTTGATCACACTCTACTTACCAGGAGCAGCTATGTAGTGAAAATTATGAAACACACTGAAAGTGTTGAGTTGACAGTGTTGCATCTTGAAAATACTGAGTGCAATCATTTCTCCAAATGGATTGTAAACTGAAGGAGATGTTGCAATAAAATAAACAACCCAAAAAATATTTCACTTTAACATAACAAAGAGGATATAAACATTTTTTAGTGCACAAAACAACACATGGAGTCAGTTTAGGCCAGCCCTCTGTCATTGTCCACTACCTCACTAAGACAAACCAGGCAGAGGGGATCTATTACAAAACAAAAATAAAATAATTATACACCAGCATTGCCAACTTGATGCCGAGTCCAAGGTCTCAAAGCAGAGAGTAGTGTAATAAACATCACGCTTCACCCCCTCTCTGCCCTCATCATGCGGTGTCGTCTTCCCACCGCTGCCTTGCTCAAAAACACAATTACACTCTGCATACTACTGTGGATCCCAGTAAACACAACACTATGCTACGACGCTGCTCTGCTAGCTGAGCCAAACAGCCGCGCTCACACACTTCCAGACACGACAGAGAGCATTTCTCTGTTTATACAGTACATAGACTGCTGGTGGTGGTTTTCCACAGGCCAAAGAGCAGACGGTCTGACTGAGCTATATCAAATCTCTAACACTATGAGGTCGTACAAACACATGAACTGGATGACTCGCGTAGTAGTCTTGGAGCTCAACATGCTGCTGACAGCTTCTGAATGGAAACCAAGTAGTGGGAGCTATTTCTATGCTCACACACAAACACAGACTAGGTGTTAACTTCATTTTACTGGTGGTTTATGCAGGCATGTAAAACAAATCAAAGTAAAACTTTTTTTTTTAAGCCTCGAAGAAATCTTGTCAATGAGAGAACCTCAAAGAAATAAAACCGGAAAATGTGAAAGCCTGTGTAAACTTTGGATATCCTCTGTTACACTCAGGGGGCAGCCTGACCCGAAGCGACAGAACAGATATTTGATTTCCTGCCAGGTTTTCAAGCCTTAACGTGAACTGACTTAAGATTTTGATGCACAGACGTATTTTTACAGCCGTCCTTGTGTGGACCTTTCTCTCCTTAACCTCTAGGCCAACAGGGAAATGCCATTCTTAATTTTTACGTCCTTGTTTGGTGACGCTGACTGCAAGATGTGCTGCAGGAAAGTCAGCCTTAACACATAAAAAAAAACACTTTAAAAGCAGTCAGTCCCCTTAACTACTTACCGTATTTCTTATTTTTATGAATTAATTTAAGTGCCTGTCTGGAGAAATGTTGGTCTTAATGCTGGTCTCTCTTTTCTGCTTTGACCTTTGATTCACCTACAGAAACCTTGTTATGACTTTTACTTCCTCTAGATAGTCAAGTTTTATCGTCTTCTCAGCGCAAATCAAACTAATGTTAGTCTTGCATAGCCAGACCTATCTCCACACTTTGTTTAAGCGCTGCCAGTGCTGGAGATAGATCCTGCTGAACAGATCAGAATTCCACACAAAGGAAAAGTTATTTGTTTTTTTTTTCCAAACCAATCACAATCGTCTTGGGCAGCCTTAAACCCAAGATGCAGTGATGTTGCCCTTAACAATACCGTGTTGGGAGAAAGCAGAAAGGGAGAGGAATTTCATCTGCAATAGGCGTCCAAGGGCAGGCTTATACACACAGCCTACAACCTGTACTGTAAACAGGAAACAATATATAGATGAGCAATGTTAGAAATATGTAAGAAAGACATACATTAGAACATAAAGGCTAAAATTTCATGTCCAAAGAATGTCCACAGTTGCTAACAGCGGACCAAAGGTTACGATCAATGTTTCTCTTGAACTTTGTGTCTTAAAAACTGTGTACTGACACATGGTGTTATACAAAACTATAATCTTTCTGATTTCACCAGTGCTTTTAGCAGTTTTAATCAATATCATTCCCCTCTTAAAGGAACAGCAACCATAGCCTCCAGTCTTGCCACCAAACTGTTGGAAAGGATTGTGATCTACAAACTGGGAAAGCTGGGACAAAATGAGATTTACTGTCGTTCTGGATGCAATTCTCCAGTGACATGAATCGTGTTTTCTGCAGTTTCAATGTTTCAGCAAAAAATGTGTAAAATCCAAACAATTTTTCAAAATTTGACTGATTATTGTACTTTTTTGTGCAATTGATAAATTTATTTAATTCAGAGTGTGTGATTCTGGCCCAGCCGTAATATCAAAACTTGATGCAAGAAGCCAAACTTGCAAAGAAGTTACTGCCAAAACTCCAAAACCATTTCTTAAAGGAACTCTGAAATTAGTTCTGTTAGCTTGCAATTTCTGCTCAGGTTTACACATAATGTTCCTGAACTGTACTACACACACACACACACACACACACACACACACACACTATTTATATGTTTCTGAACTATACTGCTTTCCAAACATTATTTGTCCACAGCAGTGCCATGTTGGTGCCACACATGGACAAAGATCACTAGGGGGTTTGAAACAGGCCTCTGCTGGTCAGAGGTGCAGAAACACAAACACATACAAACACGAGTTTGTTGATTTACCTTGCTCTCCGATTGGTTCAGCTCAGGTGCCTTGGCTGTGGCGTCCAGATCAGTCACCCCTCTATTGAGGTTTAACTCCTCTGCTGCTGACACCTGGCTCGTCTCCTCCGCATCGATATCCGTCTCCTCTGTGACAGTCGCCGTCTTCTCTGCGCCTGTTAGTTCCCGAGCTGAGCCGAGGAAAGTACACACACATACAGGTGGATAAGCACGCACGCCTGCATACACACATGTGGACATGGGCATGTACACAGGCACACATGGGCGGACACACATGAACACATTCAAGTAAGAAACATTATCCACAGCACCACAGAATACTGTATACTTGATCATGTAATAAGACTGTAGCTTAAATATATGTCCTAACTGTTCAGAGGTACAACATGCAAATAAGAGCTGTTAGAAAATGCAAAAAATGTATACAGTGCTGCCAGCGCTCTCGTTTCCATTTTGTGTTTTGAGTTTTTAAACTGTGCTCTCATTACTGTTAATACATTTTTAATGGGACAAATTGGACCAGATTGGATACAGACTGTGTTTTCTCTGAAGCAGATATCATTAACAATGGAGATCAACAATATTGCCCGTGTATGAGACAAAATCAATGCAGACTGCAACAAAACAGTTTATGAGGAGCACTGGTACTATTCTTTTTCTGCCCTCCACACTTGTTTGTTGCAAGAAGAGTCTTTAAATTACCTTTGGCAAAGGAAACAATTAAGCTGGGGGATATGGAAAACCCAAATATCACAATACTTTTATTCAAATATCTAAATATTGATTTTGCAGCAACATTGTAGGGTCTGTTGGTGCTTTCACAAGATATTTCCACAATGAGATTTTTGACAAATAATAATCGGTAATGTGGATATAATGAGTAAATTGGCAAAGGCTAATTGTAGAACAGCTAGAGCAGTCTGGCAAGTTGGGAAAATTACATCACTTTACTGTAATTCAACCTTTAAAACCAGGAAATAATAAACTTGCAACATTCAAAATCTAGGACGATATCTAGTGTCATATAACAATAATGGCATAATATAAATATATTGCCTGGCTGTAGAAACCATCTGATTCAGTTCAGTAAAACAGTCAAAAGCTGCTAAAATCTGTAGCAGATCAGTACACTGAAACACTTGAGTAATAGTGTTTGAGTGTATTGTTTCAATACAGATATCCTACATTTTAAATCCATTCCAATAAAGTCAACACGAAAAAGTCTCATTTTTACCAAGAGGTCCCCTGTTGATTTCATTAAATGGACACTGAAAACCTCCCCAGAATCAAAAGACTGCCTTTGCCTTCAGCAGTCTGAGTTTTGTTGAATATTTTACTATTTCATTTTGAGTTGCCTCACCATGGCAATTCACCAGAAAACAACTATAATGCTGGTTGTCACAGTTACTTCTTCTCCTGACTACAAAGCCTGAGGCTGTGTATAACCTCACTCAATTCAAAGTAAACTGTATAACAGGGGAAATGTAAGGTGCCACTGTGCTAGTTGTGATGCATTTTCTTGTTTAAGCATAGTTATTGACAACAGCCCACGAGATAGAATTGCATTTGCTTCCTGGCAACTTGACTGTAGCAGAAATATATGATTGCCTGGATCCACTGGGGCCGTGCTCACTTAAGTGGCAAAGCTATTTCTATCCAGAATAGGTGGCAGTTACTAACATTCATTCAAGGCTGCCTCTCACACAGCTTCATATGATACGTTTCATTTAAAAAAGCAATCACTTTACAACAACTACTCCAAAGAAGAAAGGATCTAAGTGGGTATAATTACTCACTTTATTTGCTAAGTGGAATGCATTTATTTATGAAACAGCAAAATCATACACTTGAATTCAAATACTGAGCAAATAACAACAGGTAAGTCTTCTCATCCACCATAGGTAAAGTGGCTGCACACTTCATATACTTTTTACAGAACTAAAGCCTCAGCATTTACAGCATCATTGCATTCATTGTGTGTTTAGTAACAGCAAGTTTATGTGAAAATATGGCCAGAGATCAATACCACTCTTATGTCACTGTGTTATGAACAGAAATAAAGTCAGGATGTAGTTAGCCTCGCTTAGCATACAGACTGGAAGCACAGGGAAACAGCTAACCTGGCCTTCTGCAAAGCTCAAAAATATGCCTAGCAACACCTCTAATGCTCACAAATTATTTGTTGGATCTCAATAGTTTAATCCATAATGATGCAATGCCTGTTTGGTATGGACCGATTGCTTGGCCTTTGGTATTGCTGCTTACACCTTTCTCGAGAACAGCTCATCCAAACAAATTCAATCTCAACATTGCCGTTTCTTAGGTTCTGAGAAATACACCTGCCATAACATTGTTCCATTCCCTCGTAATGCTAGAGTATACGCATCATCTAATGACAGCTAAGGATTTTTAGACTAAGTTGTTTTCGGGAACAAAAGCCCCAGTTCCGAAATTACCATCAATGATGATGAAAATGTTTGCATTTGTTTCAATGTAACACGTCTGGTCTCTTAGCTCTCTTTCCTCATTTGTTCCTGAATGTACTGTAGCTAGCAACGGTGAGTGAGCTGTACCCTGAGTGCTGTTCTGTTGTATTACAGTTAATAGGCATCCCATCTCAATACACTGCACAGTGTGTACTTCTGTACTACAAATAAATATGTCCTGTTGAGCTCAAGAGCTCACACACAACACTGCACCTCCCGGGGTCCCCAGCAAAACACCCAAATGTAACGTTGATCAGATAAATGGTTGTCTAGAAAATCAAAGGACATAAAAGTAGAGTTTGAAATTAAGTAGGTATGAGGTATTAACGCTTAAAAATGCTGTTGTGGAAAAATGATTCAGTATGAAAATGCTTGAATGTCGTCATGTATAATAACAGTAACTGTTTGAATGTATGATGCATCCAGGGTCATGGTTTAGGTACCGCCGTCCTCAGCGCCCTTCACTGTCTGCATGCAGGCATGTGAGGAGGCCCCAGAGTGTCTGAAGGTTAAGATACTGATGAGGACCTTGTAGATGTCTAGACATTTGAAATACACTATATATGGCTAAGTTATTGGGTGTGAATGCTGGAAGCATTCAAACCCAATGTTCTTCTGTTACCAAAATTCTTTATTTTTCTTATTATTATTCTTCCGCTGCGTTTTTCAACTTCAATTATCTTCAACATACTTCAACCATTTCAAACCATTCAAATTTCTTCTGATTCAGCTTCATTAGGACATTATTGGAAACTTTCAGATTTTTCCATAACATTCATACTTTCCCGGGAATTCAACGTTTAAATTCCGATTCCTATTAAATCCAATGGAACGAAAACGGTTGGACCGCTACTAGTTCCACAAACTTCAACTGATTCAAACCATTCAAACATGAAAACGTTCAGCTGAATTAGGACAAGACTGGAACGACTCTTCACGTTTCTAACATTCATACTTTCCCAGATATTCCCGATTTTTCCCAAATCGCTCATCTTCACCCACACATCACAAATTCATACATTGACGTAGAAACTCCATTCCAACTCTCAAACGTTCACGCTGCTGTCGACTTTCAGGAACTAATTATATTTTCAATATCTCTTTTAGTTTTTCTACAAAGTCAGTTTAAAATACATGAAGTTTTCAGCCCTTCTCAGACTTTATAATAGGTGTCTATTGCGTGAGCTAGAGTGGGTGATGTCATCGCGGAGTGGAGAGCAGCTGTAAACTCATCAAGAAATTTTCTCTTCAACTCGCTCATACGCCCACAATTTTCACTGAACATACACAATTTATACCAAAAAATGTAGGAAAATTTGTCCTGGTCACAGAAATGTTGACATGGAATCTGTCACACGTACACATTTTTGCTGAGTGGCTCCAAAGCAAAGGGAATGCTGATTTTTTTCTCATTCACTCCCATGTAAACTGAGAGGAGAAATTTCTGGAAACAGCTGAGGTGCAACACATTTGCAACTCGCTCCTGTGACCACATTTTTGACACTAGAAATATAAAACATGACACGTGCATTCACGAGAAGTTTATCTCTCTCACCATCACTTTATTTTCATTATTGGACCAACGGTTTGGGAATGGGAAGAACTTGTTCGAGGAGTTCAAACCCATTATAAACAGCCTTTGCTGATCTGCTCTCTCATGAGCTCTCTGTGTGCCCCTCAGGTGCAGGCAAGTCATTAATCGCCATGACAACGGCTGCACACACAGACACGCACACACGGCTCTCTCTGTCTGTGTGTCTCACAATCTTTAAAGGACAGATTACAGCAGCAGAATCTTCATTTGAAACAGCAAATACACATTATTAACCCCTAAAGTGCCAAAATGGGCTCTCTAGCGCCACCTAGGTGCACTAAAATGGCCACTGTGGCCCGTAGGAATGTCGTAGAAATATCAAACCAAAACTGGCGTGTTCGACATACAAATCACGCGCTGACACCCATGACCTAATTCCAACAGGAAGTGAGCTATTTGCCCTTTCAAAGTAAGATTTCGCCTCAAACATGCTCTTAAAAAAAACATCTCCTCCTACACCGTTTATTGTATCGGCTTTAAAGACGCACACATGCCACCTCAACTGCTGCTAAACAGATCTTCTGTATAACTTTATCAACGGTTTGGGAATGGGAAGAACTTGTTCGAGGAGTTAAATCTCCACTAAAAGAAGTCTCTTCTCTGTGTTCTGTCTGTCTCTCTCTGCTCTTCTGCCAGGTGCACCTACTTATTTACCATGGCAACCGCTGTCACACACAAACTCACAGAAACATGATGTGTGTGCGTGTCTACATCTTACATGCAGACATGACAGGGGCACAATCTCCATTTTAACCCTTTACGTGCCAGAGTTTAATCAGGAAAATATTCCATTTTCATTTCAACATTTCAAAAGACTGTCGCTTGAAAGTGGTGAGAGATAAAGGCATACTGTAAATGAGAAAACTATTCATCATGACCCAAAGTTTGAGATGGGAGTAAATTAACTCATCTAATTTGCATATTGTGGCGTCACTAGGCGGCGGCCATATTGGATTTCATAAATCTCAGTAAAACATCATTTTGAACATATTTACACAGTAGATTTCTTTTGTGCTGTTTTTGTCATCTCATCCTCAAAAAACAGGAGGGGAATCTGATGGGAGTAAATTAACTCATCTTGCATATTGTGGCGTCACTAGGCGGCGGCCATATTGGATTTCATAAATCTCAGTAAAACATTCAAATATTCAAATCATTCAAACTTTATTTTATTAAAGGCAGCTATTCAGTGTGGCGCCAGCTTTTCAACAAACTTTCAAACATTCAAATCATTCAAACTTTATTGTATTCAAGGCAGCATTGCTCAAATCATTCAAACTTTATTGTATTCAAGGCAGCATTGCAGTGTGGCTTCAGCTTGAAGCATTCACACCCGCAATTTCTTCAGAAATTGCTTCTCTAGTTGTTATTGTCCCGCAATTTCTTCAGAAATTGCTTCTCTAGTTGTTATTGTTACTGGAAGTTTTTGGAATGTCTTTGTCCGTGCACGTGTGGTGTGCCAAGGGCTCCTCTGATCTGATTTGATTTGTATTAAACATCTTTTCATTTAAGATCAACTTTGGCTTATCAAGTTTATCTATTATTCATCAAAATGAAGATTGACCTTGAGTACAAGTTTATTCTACATCAAATACATAACTTGGGTCTTCAACGACTAAAAGTGCTTCAACTCGCAGATTTTTACAAATGTCATCACAGAGTCACTCACACTCCAGATCCGATCGAGTATTCAATGTAGTTTTCTGCCTGTATCTGCGAACTGTTTCCTCTATGTTTCATCTTTCCCCCCGCCCATCCTCTATCTTCATCTCCTTCCTCTTCATCCTCTCCTTCAGCCGCTCACCTCCACTGTCTATCCCACATCCACCTTCATCCTCACCCACCTTTCTCCATTTATACTTCCTTTCTTCTTTCTGTGCCCCCTGCTATTAGTGCTGTCCTCCCCCTCCACTTAAACCTCATGCTTGATAACCTGCTGCCAGCACTACCGTCACCTCTTTCTCCATTACTACTTCGCTTTCTCCACCTTTCTACTCAGCAATCAGCGCTGTGCAATTCTGCCCTTCCTCCTGCCCTCTGTTGCAAAAGTATTTTCCTCCTGTTGTTCCCCCCCTTCTTCCTTTTCCTCTCCAACTTCACCTCCTCTTTGCCCTCGCTGACATTCTCAGGTTAAAGTTAATGAAACGGTCAGAAGAAAACGGCACAGTTCCTTGTGGCGAGGCAGCTATTTTTTTTTACTATGCAGCAAATAGAAATATCAAAATACATCCATTTGTACCTGTCATTTATTGGTTATATAATCACTTGCTTTAATCAAGTTATTTTAAGATGCTCTTTTAAAAAAAAAAAACTAAACCATGAATGGTATGAGATATTTTTGACATGTGGCCTAAATTTATAGATTGTGTTATATACAGTATGTGGTCTAATAACTGCACTTGTTTCTCATTCATCAGCTGATTGGCCTTTAATTGGTAGTTTTTTTAATGTATTTTGTTGGTACTTTGCCTTTATTTTTAAGTTAAGAGAGGAGATAGAGTTGAATGATGTATGGGGCATGCATCTTAGACCACTAATACATTGTCTTTATCCTTTAACCAACTGGCTATGTGGACTCCTGAGCAGTACTAATGGGCTCTTGAAATGTATCTTTGTATTAGCATTATTATGTTAGGAAATCTTACGTCCCCCTCCGACTAAAAAATGTGTTCCTCTTGTGTCTTCTTATGTCCCCTACAATGTCTGACCTTGACTATGCTGACTTGTATCTGTGCAAAGTTTGTCACCAGAGAGGTGTTTTCACATTCCTCTACTTAAGGGGCAAAGTTTGTGCATTTCACTGAAATCTGAGATTCAAACAAGCTAGATTAGATACATCAATAATACAAAAGTCAATTGCTGTCTAATTCGGAAAACAGTTTTTTGAGAGCAAATCTGTAAATCAGACCAATGTAAATGCACTGTAACACTGTGGCAGATATTGTATGTTTCACATACAATTGGCCAAAGAGTCTCCTAATCTTAGTTGGGGTCTGACTGAGGCTCAAACGTGTGTCTGAATCTCTACGATATTTCCTCTATTGATGCGTACTGCTCTTTAACTGGTTAACCCAGCACAAGCAGCGCTGGATAAAGCAGAAAGTGACACCTAGTGCAAGCCACAGTGGGGGGTGGAGGCCAAATCCAGAATTTCGAGTGAGGGAGAAAGAATAGATCTGCCTCCAGCCCCTCTGCCGTTTTTTTTCCTTTAAACTTTTTATGTGGGAAAATCACGTTAAAAAAAATATTAATCACAGCAGAGTATTTTAAAATGTGTCTGGAGGAGGACTTGAAATACGCAGTGCAATACAAAATTCATATTTTACGCTAATATGTGCATTGTTGCAATGCGTCCAACTTATTTTTATGACTTTGTTTTTCTAGCACATGGGTGACCACACAAGTTATAACAATATACCAGAGACATGATCTGCCTTCTTCTTCATGTAGAAACATACTTAAACAAATGTAACTGCATTGGAAACATCTGGGCAGCATGTCTCCTTTGTAAAGACAACAAAGTCGGAAAGTCAAACTGAATGAGCCGAAATAGCCTGGTCATAAAAACACTTTTTGCACAGTATATTAATATTTCTGAATATTGCTGACAACTTCACATGTCCTGAAGGCTTTATTTCAGTGTTCAGTACTTAGTGATCACTGAGCTGCTGAATGGAACTGCATGCCTGTGGCACTGCCATGTCTCATGTTAATGTGTACTGTAATAATAGTATTCCACAGTTTGGCATTATTTTCCAGTGAGTGGGCTTTATTAGTTCCAGACAGTGATGAAAGCCAGTTTTTCTACACAGTTATTTGTTTGTTAATAAGATTAAATTGTTCATTTGATGTTGTAGCATTTTGTACAATTGCTCTGAAACGCTGCACATGAACGTTCGTCTAGTACAAAACATCTCTTCCTCTGCACTTTCTGCTCACTGGCTTTTTCTTCTGATTCCCTACTGCTCAACCTACTTCCCCATCCCCTCACAACTTCTACATTTTATCTTTTTGTGCTCCTCTCGTCTCAGCCCAAGTTCCTTTTTTCCCCTTTTCCTCTAATATCCATCTTTTCGTCTTCCTCCCCTCCATATCCGTGCTTTCTTCCAGCTTTCCGTTCCTCTAATCCGCTATCTCCCACTCTTCTATCCCTTCTCCTTTCATTGCCATGATAATTAGTTCTCCAGATAAGCTCATTGGCTGTGCGTGACGGCTCTTGTGTTGCTTAACACACCATGACAGCGAGTGTGCGAGTGTGTGTGTATAGGCCTGAGTTGGTATGCATGTGGGGTCCATTATGTGTGGATGTACAGTTATGGTGCGTGGGTGATCTCTGGGCTCATCAGCATTTGAAAGAGAAGTCGCCTCTGGAGGGCTGGAGGGGGATGTGGAGATAACGTACCCCCGACAGGTGCTCTCAGATCGCGGTGGGGAGGGTGACCAGCGCTGGCTGGCAGCTGTAATGACTGGAACGATGGTGTGACAGAGCTCCGATCGTGGACTCTTCCGACTGACGAATCCCCATGTCTGTCCTCTCAGACCCCTCTCAGAGCCACGTGTCCCTGGGCTCCAGTGAAGCCCGTCCCGTCCAGGCACGAGGCAGCAGATAAAAGCAGCTCAGCCCACCAGTGTTGCTGTGTGGTGCCTTCTTTCTTTGGGTTGACTCATCCGTGACATTCACTCCAGCATCCAGCTCCCTCTCCTGCTCGCCAACTCTGGCACAATGCAGGCAGGAAGGAGCACTGTGTATGTGTGTATGGACTGCGTGTACAGTGCAATCTGCTTATGCTATCTGAGGACATATGACTGTGTGTGTGTGTGTGTGTGTGTGTGTGTGTGTGTGTGTGCACTAGGGAATGTGCTGTCAAGATTTCAGATTTTGCATTATTTTTGGACTTTATATTCAATTTCCACCAAGGCCCTGATGATACAGTTCCATATATCTTTTTTTTTTTTTATTCCATGACCTAAAAATACCATTCCCTCCTGGTTTGTATGTCTTGTCTTCCTAAAAGGATGAGGTGAGGTATGCTCTGCTCTACTACTGGGCTGAAACCTTGTTCACAAGGGGGCCAATGGATCCTGGCTTCTTCTTCCACGAACTCCATCTTCCATCCTGTTTTAAACCCCAAACCTACAACCCTGCCACAAATTCTTCAAAGGAATTGTAAATCTTTGGTTTTATTTTTGAAGCTACAGCCATCAGTTTTATCTGTATTGATTTTACTCCACAAACAATTGCTGAGACCTTAAAATGTAGCGCCATTGCTACAAACAAACAAAACACAAGCTTGTTTTGGATGTCAAAACTGTTCCAGGAGTTTCCTCTCTAACACTTTTTGTTCTTGATTTAAGACGCATTCACACATTTTTACATCTGCAACCACGAAGAACCTCCACCTCTTCCATCAGCACAGTCGCCGCTCGAGCACACTGAACACTCAACCGTCCAGCTCCACCTACGCACGCCTGCCTGCCTCTGTTTTCCCTATTGCTGTTCTGTTTTGTTTACATCTGTTAAACCGCCTAAAGACATTGTGTTACACACGATAAAATACGTCACAGACAGCATTAGCTGACCTTCCAAAAACAACTCTGTATAAAGGTATAACAACAAAAGAAGATACCTTTATAGCTGTTTCCCATGCTATCTATTTATCACTGACTTCACTTCATGGACCTTGAAGGAGCTTCAAGGTTGCAACAGATACATTTTCCCTTTCAGCTACTTTGATTAAAATGCAGGACTCCCCCGCAAAACATTTACCCTGAACACACTGCAGCTCTTCTGTCCAATGTCGCCTTCTGATTGTTTAAAGTTATTACATAGTGAACAAGCAGTAAACACAAATGGCTACATTTTCTGATAAAAGATAGAAAATAAATATCAGGATTTCCAAAAACTTCTTGAGGTCAGAGCAGCAGTATTTAACAGTTATACAAAATGCAGGCCAGTAAGAATGGGATGCTGACTGAGTAGAAGGTACATGTTCAGCTTGTGTGTGTGTGTGTGTGTGTGTGTGTGTGTGTGTGTGTGTGTGTGTGTGTGTGTGTGTGT
>NC_065515.1:37548020-37561182 GCF_006386435.1 Epinephelus moara | reverse complement strand
GTGTGTGTGTTGTGTGTGTGTGTGTGTGTGTGTGTGTGTGTGTGTGTGTGTGTGTTCGTGTACCTGAGACAGAGGAGCTGTTGCCGTTCTTTTCGCTGTGGCTGTCCTCCTGTCCATCTGCGTTCTGCTGCGTGTGCTGCAGACTCAGTTTATGACAAACCTCGAACGCCTGGCCGACTGTCCGAACAATCCGCATGGCCTGACTCTGGGTGGGTGAGGAGAGAAACACAAAAACAAAAAATGCAGTTTTACTTCTCAGAAAACAACTCAAACCACTTTTCTGTTGCCATTTGGTTCAGAATGCTCATTTCTGTACAGTGTTTAAATTTTTTTATTCAGTTTTGCAATGCCTTTTTTGTTTGGATGTTCTCTTGACTAAGTTTGAGTTTCTCTAGGTGGTGCTCTTTTCTTCATTATCCTGCGACCCAGTTCTCCAACCAAACCAGAAAGGTAAAAATCTATCACTTCTCATGTGCCAGGGGATTGTTCCAGGAAATATTGAAGTCCACATGTACTGAGTTATTTTTCCACTGTGAAGATTTGACCCAGAAACATTTTTTTTCAAACAGACACAATAGGCAGGAAATGCAGTTTAAAATTAACAATATAGGTCACAGAGTCCACCAACATCACATGGTGATCACACACAATGAAGTCTCAGGTAGAGAACGTTGTCTGTGTTTACTGTCCAAACTCAGTGGAATATCACTTTGTAATTTCTATCTCTGACTGTATATTTCTCTTGTCCTCAGGTGCAAAGAGCTGGATGTGTTGTCTGCTTATCTCTCCCCGCCCTGCTCTGAAAAGACAGGTCAAGTGAAAACAACTTAGGTGACTTCTGTCTGCTGTCAGCCCCCTCTAGTCTGGCTTGTCAAAGTGGCGAGGTGTAGAGGCAGAAAAGATTTCATTTCAAAGCACTGAGGCCTAGCCTCCAAACACCACTCATCCTCAGCTGAATGAGCAGAACAGATGTAGTCTGGCCTAAAAGCCAGAACAGAATCAAGACTCAGCTAAAGGACATCCAATCCTTCCTTGTCCCGGTTATGAACTGTGGACTAGTCTGAAGTCAAAGCAGTCACTGTGGATCAAAATATTATGTGACCCCAGGCTTATTATCTCACGAGAAATATAATTTATTAGACACATCTGGGTGTTTTATTACATTAAAAACTTAAACTAGTGTTGGCAGAGTCTGAGATGCTCGGCCTTGGCTTCAGTCCAAAGTCATTTTTGGTTCTGGGTTCAGACAAACTCCATACATTCACTTTCTGTACAGTGGTGAGGTTTGGCTGCAGTCTTGGTTTTCTCACAGTGTAATTTATTTTTTATGTTATTTTTTTTATCAAAACATGCTGCTTCAGCTTCATTTAGTGCTGATGTTGTTTCCATAGTGACTCGCCAGCAGCTGTGCGTATCAGCAGAAAGAATTTATGCCCATACCAGAGAAAAAGTGCTTCATACCTACTGACCCTTCCACAGAGCAACAGCTATGACCAGGAATGACTGAGCTGCCTTTGTGACCTCTACTTTGTTGTGCTTAGTTGCCTCACTAAAAGTCAGTGACATCGTGAGGTCACTTCAAAAATGTCAAAACCTTTGATGGCTCTATGGGGTCCAAATTAATGAAGATCTGACAGAAGCCAAAGTTTTTATCATCAAGGTTCCAGAACTGCTTGTTTCACCAGATTATCCTGGAAAGTGTGAGGCACTGGGTAGCACCAGACAATGTGAAATATGTAACATAATCATTAGTTGCAGCCATGGTGACCAACATTATTTTTGAGCTACCAACTGTCAGAGTAGCTAATGTAACAGAGGGCTCTCAAGATCATCACAGTATTGCAATACTGTGCTATTGACAAGCCAGCCTCAATGGATGGGAAACTTTTGCCACAACTTCTACGTTGCTGTTTTTTCTTATGGGAATGCCATGTATTTACATGATGCTACAAATGCCAGCAGCTTAATGAGGAGCTATGTACTGTAGGCTTTGGTGGTATGGCAGTACTACTGTATACCAGGGTAGAAATACAGACGTTATGATTTTCAATATCATCAAAAATACAGACACTCATCTTTCTATTAATCTTATAGTGGAGAGGCTGTAATGAGGATGTTTCACTGTCATGTACAGCATACCCCAGTAACATTTCAGAAAGTATAAAGATATGAAAAAAATAGATGCTGCCCAAGCCTAGTGTTGGGTAGCTATTTTTTCTGGTCAACAAGAGCTGTAAAATATTCAACTTTGGGTAGAACGCTGAAGCCTCTGATCATTGTCACTTTTTACCCACTCATCCAATCACAGTGGACAGGGGCAGGACAAAGACCACAAAGACCACCCATCACATCGCTGAACAACAACAATGTAGGAGAAATGAATACTGAACCCACACAGACCAGAGGGTCCTTCCTCTTTCCCTATAGCCAAGTTTTCACCAAACACTTTCTGCATGGTACCTCTGGAACCAAAAGTAACCCTTCAGATATGGTACCTTGACCCTAGGTCAGCTTATGTTTCCATCACAAACGTACCCTTAAATGCGGGTGCAGTTGTTGTCACTCACTGCTCCGTCTAGCACTCACTGCATTTCCTCGTCACCGGTGACACAAAGGGAAGTCTGCACCTCGTTTATCGTCCACAGAACGGGGCTGCACGCCGACATTTTCAGAACAAAATAGAACAGGCTGCAGTGAGAGTCTCTCTCCATGGGATATTTAAAAAATAGCGAGTTTGTGCATTTAGTCCTTCTCAGACAAGCTTGGGGGTTTAGTGTTGCTGTAGCCCACAGAAACGGCGCTCCGCAATGCTTTTTTTTGTCTTCAAGTGAGGATTAGAATATATGCAGTTCACATAACCCAGTCGAAATTATTATACATAAACCCTTGAAGATCCACTCATTACTAAAAGCGTATGTCATCCAAGAGAGAATAAAAACTAATGGAATAGTCATAGTTGTCCCAGTGAAATTTAAGGTGTGCTGATTGATTCCCATCAACTCATGCACTGAGTATCATTACAAGTTAATGTTCCAATTTCAAAGTCACCGGCAGTCGGCCTAGTGAATTGAATTATTTTTTCTCTGACTCCAGCTGCTGCAAGAGGCAGCAAAACATCCTTTAATTTTATAGTTACAGTCTACTAATATATGTAAAACTCTCCACAGTATGAACAGTGGTTACATAAGTCTCAAAACCAGCCACAACTCAGCCCTAAGCAAGAGCGACTGTCTGCAGTCGACCAATCAACGGACTGCAGTGTTCACAGTTCCACCTTTTAGTACCAGATCTGTGTGCTGGGTACCCCAACAGAGGGGGGACCAAAAATGGTAACGGTACTGAATGGTTCCATTGGTACCATCCACATCTTTTCACTGTGGACATGGAAAAAAAGCGTACCAAACTGAACTGTACCACACCATACTGCTCAGTGGAAACAGGGCTTATGAGCTTCAGCCTTCCCTTCATCCAGAGCAGGTACTCTACCTTGTGCTGACACCTTTAGTTCCATCAGTATTCTGTATCATAGCAAACAGATGCAACCAAAGCATCTCAGCTAAAGACAGAAATGGTGCCCATTAAAACAAACACAAACCGCAAAAGCTGCAATACATAACCTCACAACATGAACATGAGTATCTGAGTATGTGGAGTTTCTCTAAAAAACATGCATACTTCATACAGACAGACTTCAGCATAAACCATCTTTAGCTGTTAACTTGTGTCTCATCTGACATCTCTCTTTTCTAACTTTCTGGCAGCAAGTATTAATATCCTGAAACAGATAAGACAGGTTGCTCTACCAGAACTGAGAAAAGATAAGATAAATGATTGTCATTTTTAGAGAAAATGGCCTTTAACAGCAGACTGTTCTTAAAAGAAACAGCAAAATATGCCTCAGTTGACAGAAAAACATGTCAAGACAACATGTCAAACTACCAAAAAACCCCCACAAAACTGTGTTTGACATTATAGTCAAGGGGGTGCCATTAGTTAGAGATGCTCACATCCGAATTTACTGTATGCAGGTATCTCATTTTTTTGCAACAACTCCTCTATCCTTTACTCTCTTCTTTCCCTTTCCCTGTGCTGTTGTTCTCTTATCCATCTCCTCCATCCATCAATCACTCCCTGTCTCCTCCTCCTCTGTGGACCCTCTATTCATGTCTTTTCACCCCATGCATGGCTCTCAGCATGACAGTAAACATGTGTGTTTTCCTTTGAAGACATTTTCAGAGGCAGTTGAACAGGGGATGAGGACAGATGCTGTATTATTATTGCACACTGTGAACACACCCAAGGCTCAAAGTTCCCCGCCTCATACACTCACTGATTGGTAAACACACACACAATGCTATGCACAGTCTCTTTCTTTCTTTCTTTCCCTTAGCCCCCTGTATACGTACTCTCTTGCTCAGTTTGACTTAATCACTGTCAAAAGGCCAATGTGTAACTTTTCAATGACCTCACGCAGATAACACCTGTCGAGTTGATTGAAGAATTGTACTAATTGGCAAAGATGTTTTCAACAGCATCCATCTCATCCACATTTGTCACAATTTTTATGGTTCTGGTGTGCGAAGATAAAGATGTCCCTATTCATATTCTCAACAACAAACCTAATTGGCTTGATTGTTTTCCAATGAGGAAAACATCTGTCATTAGGCATAAAACCATATGTACCGGAATTGAGATGTTGGCAATGATTCAGTGGTCTAGAACAAGTAAACTTTACACTTAGAATATAACTGAAAAACACTGAATCAATACACTACACAGAGCAAAAGGGAAAGCTTTAAGAAAAGGTTGGATTTTAATATCTTAAAACTTAACAGTAAATGTATACATGGTTAGGGGTAGTAGTGCAATAACAGCTGTATTCTTATCAGGTATTTTGGGTCCAATACTGCAGCAGGCAGCTTCACCAGTCTTTAATCATTGGTACAGTAAGCAGCATAGAGTCTGTGGATTTGAGGGCAATACAGAGGTCAGGGACATAACTTTGGAGTATAGCAACTCTACAGTCAAGCATGAAAACACATTTATATTACCAGGATCTTAAACATGTACCCTAAAAATACCCCGAAGCCAGTGCAGGAACTTCAGGACAGCAGTGATGTGAACTCAGTTCTTTTTTCCAGTTACACTCTGCCAGCAGCGCTCTGTAAGCTCAAATTGTTTTATAGACTTTTTGAGGACACTGGAGAGCAATGCATTACACTAGTTAAGCCTAATTGTAATAAAAGCGTCTCATGCTGTTTTACTGAGAGAAAGAAAAGCTTTGACCTTTGCAATGGTCTTTAAATTACAAGAGGCTGCTTTGGTTATGTTATTTATGCAACTGAAAACTATCTCAGAGTCAGCATGATAAAATAAAACGTCTTGCCTGTAATGTGGTCTGTTCAAACCCTGAAAAAGACCAGTGTTCACATTCTTCTGACACTTTCCACTTCTTGTGGCCACAAGAGCAATCTTGGAACAAATAAGCCATTGGTCTGATGACAATTTAGCCTCTGTGGGCAATGGCCAAAACTTTGGGGGTTCTAATGTAACCAGCTGATATCCAGATAGCCAATGACGGACATCTGGGCCAAGACTTCTTCTGTGAGCCGGTCATTGTTTACGGTCCGATGAGCACCTTCAGACATTATAGGCACAGTGTCACGACACAAACAAATATCTGCAAATGCACACAGATAAATTATAAAGACAAGCTAATAATAAAAAGCTAAATAGTCATCAAGCGATCGCCGATCACTTCCAAGATTGCATTTCAGCCTATACCCTCCTTTTTTCCTCTCCATACAGACTGTTTACCTGCATGCAAAACTCGCTAAAATGTGATTGGTCAATTCTTGTCGGACTACAAATGGACTCTTGACAAATGCTTCCGGATACCAAAATCTTGTCCGCCTGCCAACAGAATCTGCAGTCATATGCAGAAAAAGTATCTGTTTATACAGAATACCACTGGAGTAAGTACTGAACTCTCTAAGGAGCAAAAGCAGAATGGGCATGACTTTGTTTCACTGTTGTAAAACCTCTTAGGCCACCTTCAGACAGACAATTGCATTGCGTGAAAAAATGTAGCCAGCTTATTCATCTGAATGAAACTACTATGTTGGCAAAGTGTAGATGAAATGAAACAAAATACTCCCAGAGGCATTTTCCTGATAGATTACTTTGCAATCTCAAGCTCTGCCTGGTGATCATCACAAAGACAAATAAAATGACTGCCACTGTGAAACCTTTCCAGAGTTCTAAAATCTTGCTGTGCAGCATTTTGGGGATTGACAAGCCTTCAAATTCATGGATCTGTTACTTAAATTGGGTTTTGTGGATCACATTTCACTGTCTCACCTGTATCTGAAGCAACAGACCCCCACCAATGCAGGCCCTTGAGTTTTTTTTTTTAATTTATTGCAGGGCTGTTTTCTGGTCTTAACATCCCCTTCAAAACATTTTAACCAGAGAGGTGGAAGATCACAAAAATCTCACTGAGAGACATTTTCGGAACAGTCATATGGATTGTTCTTCAAGATGCTGAGGAAGTCCCTGTTTGGTCGTTTGGAATAAGACTTATTGGGAACCAATAATCGCTATATCAATGTGCCTCGTCAGAATCTACAGACCTTAGTTGAACGGACATTCCCTTCCAACAAACTAATCTTTCTCAGCTAACTCACTTTTTATCAGGATGGTTGTCCTGTATCTAGACATTTTATGCCCTGAGCCAATTCTCCAATGGATCTCCAATTTTGGCGGCTGACAAGACTGTTTCGAGATTTGTCACTCAAATGCAAAGCCTGTATATCCTGCTGTAAAGACATGAGCTAGTTCTTAAGTTGGACATCTGTCACCATCTCTGTTTGTCTCTCTTTCTCTTTCTCTGTCTCTATCGCTCTCCCCATCACTTTTCCTCTCTGTCAGTTCGACTGAGTTAAATGTACCCTCCCTGTACCTCTGTCTGTCTCTCTCTTCTCTATATATCAAGCTGCCACTGAGCTGGATCCCTGCAGCAGAATAGTCTCTCTTAGCAGCTATAGGATAGGGCCTAGTCAAAAGAGTGATGCATTATTTATCCCAGATTACCCACAGAGGTTCAGCAGTGCTTTCGCTGTCCTCTTGGAAGTCTTGGCACAAGCCACGATAAGGGACAAAAGGGAATGTAATGCAATCTAGGAAAAAGCAGGGTAAACAATGAGGGGATGGCAGGGGGGTTACTTCTGATTAAAGCCTTTCCCACCTCTTTCTCCTCTGCTGATGAGCTCATTCATTCTCGTTTACATATGAACCACATCCATCACTCAGTGCACACAAAGTATTTGTAGTGCAGAAGGGAAGAGATTATAGCAAGGACTACATCTGATTTATTCTGCCTCCTCTTATTGACTGTCTGACCTAGACTTCCTGATCACCAGCTAACTACTCCAATCATTTGGGCACATCTGGGCCTGATGTTCATCAAACACTTTGATTACCTTGAGGAAATTAGTAGGACAGCCAGGAGGAATAACACAAACACTCAGAGAGAGTACTGCAGATGGACATACTCACACTAAACTAAGTAACTAATCAATGGTCAGGTTTGAGTGTGACTGTGAGCGTGTTTGAGTGTGAGAGCGGGAAGTAAGTGGAGTGTGATGAAATGAAGTCATGATGCCTCAGTGACTCTTCAGGACCATTAGCTCGCTTTCCAGGCTGTGCACAAAGCAAGGGTACATCATACAAACACATACACACACACACACACTCGCACACTACAACGCCATGTTAGAGATGGGTATCAAACTGTAATGTTTTGTTATTTTTTTACAATATATTGTGCAATACTATGGACAAATGTGTTCATACGGATAAATGTATCTGTAGTCTAACGTGCACTGTTTGTCAAACACTGATTAGTGACAGCTGCCACAATATCAACATTAACTGCAAACCATTGAATTTCTCTTTTTTTAATATTTAAAATGGGTAGAATCTTTCTTTATTGTAGTGCACTAATTCCTCTCTCTCTCTCTCTCTCTCTCTCTCTCTCTCTCTCTCTCTCTCTCTCTCTCTCTCTCTCTCTCTCTCTCTCTCTCTCTCTGTATCATGCCTAAAATGAGACAAGAATTAGTGAGCTGGCCACCCAAGCAGGTAGAAGCTCAGGAGACCAACATTCAATACGTACAGCACAGGGGTTAACTCAGGCTGAGGGATTAATTTGCGTGACGGCAGCAACAGAAAGTTTGCTAATTTGGCGGAGACTTTCTATTTAAGCAGCTGAAGGTCCATGTCCCTGGACTGTCAGCCATTTTCTGCTTTCTTGCTTCGGCTTTGTTTTGCTTTCAACGGATATGACGTCCCGCTGCTTGTAGACTACAACAACTGTCAAAACCTGGTCTAAAGCCATGACAAAAAAAAGGAAGACATAAGGCCCGTTTCCACCGCAGGAACTTTGGGGTAATTATATGGGGCCGGGGCCGTTGGTGCGTGTCTCCACCGCAGGAACCACCCCCGAAGGACAGAGTTCCGGAACTTTTACAGGGGCTTTACAGGGGAGTAGGTACTCAGAACGGCCCCGAGAAACTCCTGGCTGGGGCTTGGGGATTACTTGGTGCTGATTGGATAAACTCAAGGCGGGATGTGACGTTTTGTAATTCATAACAT
The DNA here is from genome assembly GCF_006386435.1 of Epinephelus moara. Lineage (NCBI taxonomy): Eukaryota > Metazoa > Chordata > Actinopteri > Perciformes > Serranidae > Epinephelus > Epinephelus moara. The sequence goes on along the minus strand of NC_065515.1, from coordinate 37,552,530 downwards.
GGTTATCGTAGATTAGCTGGGCTAACCGTTAGCTGTTAGCGGTGTCTGTAATAACTCAATAAACGGTCGGTGAAAAAAATATTTTTTCCACCGGATATCTTAGTTACAACATGATTGAGCTAGCAAAGCAGTTTTGTGTTGCTATGTGTGGTATTTATTCAGTTTTGGGAAATCACGATGTCTAGAAAGCATCAGCTGACAGCTAACAGCAGCAGCAAAGCTACAGGCTACAATGAGGCTAAAAACAGAGTTCAAATGACGTTTTTCCAAACAACTTTTTATGACAGGGCTTCAGGACACTTGGATCACTATGGACGAGCAGTATGGAGATATTCTGTGGTTTCAATTATGTGTTTTTTGGATGTTTTAATCTGGGGCGCCCAGCCTGCATTAGGTGGAGTTGTGCTGCTACCCACTCTCCCCTTGAATCTCCGCAAGGGATGTGAGGACTCCAAAACTTCACCTGAGCCTCCCTTGGCATATGGGTGAGTAGATAATGGCTGAATTTTCATTTTTGGGTGCACTATCCCTTTAAGTAAATCGTTGTTTCCCTTAAGTATCAATTAATGGCATTAAATGGATGTTAGACTTGTTAAATTAACTTTTTTTGGTTAGATACTTAAATATTTAAATTTTGCCAATATTGGACTTGTTAAAGTTTTTGTATGGCTGCCAAAAGCAAGTTTAGCATATTTTGTGAAAATAAGGTGTCATTGAAAAGTAATTCAGCATGCATACAGTGTAACAGCATTAGACGCAGGTCCACTGAGTGCATGTTCGGCCTGTATTCATGTGACAGCTGTGACAGGTTAATATCTGGTAGTCACTGTTACTAGAGACTCCAGTCTTTAAGATTCTACAGGATTTCTTTGACTGACATTTCAACTCAATGCATCAATTTCTTTGCATGTTCTTCCCATAGCTACATTGGTTTTCCACTGGATGCTTCTGTTTCTACCCACTTTTCAAATCCATGCACCTTATGTGGAGGGGATGCTTTATTTCCCATACGTGTGAATGTGAGTATGAAGGTGGTACTGCATGTGTAATAGCCTTGTAATTGACTGGTGAGCTGTCCAAACTGTACCCTGCTCAGATGAAGCGTAAATAGAAAATGATGGTGCACTGTCATTGTCTATTGTTATCATAAAAAGGGATCAGGTGTAGCTTCACAGATGACTGAGCGAACAGCAGGTAAGTTGTGTCCCAGTTCAGAGGCTGAATAAGGACGCAATCTACAAAGGGGTGTCCTGCAGTAGCCCTGGATGCCCGACTGAACCTGCCCCTCCCCCTTAGACAAGACAGACTAGAGTCACAGAAACCAAAACTGATGGTGCATTAGGGTGCTTCTTGTAAAGCAGGCATTTGCCTCCAAACAACCAACAAAGTGCAAAGTCAGTCAATTTTCATGATACCACAGCTTTCAGTACAAGTTGTAAACAGAGACACAGCAAGAGACAGAAACACTGGAAGAAAGGTAATGACAGGTAAAGAATTCAGGGAGTGTGAGAGACTGACAGAGCTTGCACCTGCTATAAAAAGTAAACTGTATCCTGGTTCATAAAAAGTACACAATGACCAATAAAACAGGGCAGGATATTGATCTCAGCTTGTGTTTACATCCCAGCACTGACGTGGCATGATCAATATATCACACTGCTGTTATAGAGCACCTGGAAAGAAGCATTCTGAAGAAAACACACCTACACTGTGGCTGCAATGACTTGTTCAACTGTGGGTTATTTCTGCTCCTGCTGTAAAAGCACTACAGACTTGACACAGAGAGTGAGACAAAAAGTTCTAGAACAGACGGACTGTTTCAATGGGATATGGATATTCAATAAAAAGTGCTGAAAGGCTATTAAATCCAATTATCTTAACCCAGCTGTGTTGAGAATGACGCTAGTCCTTATCATCGATATGTCTGGAAATAGCCATATGTCATCTTATATCAGCACTCCTCAATGTCAACGACAAAACCATTGATCCTCAGTCAAATTCTGGAGCCTTATCCAGGCCAACTATATTTAAACTCTGCCCATGTTAAGATATAAATCCACCAAACTTCTCTAACTTAAAACATAATTTCAGACTATAATACACTGCTTGAAACTTGCCTTATTTGTGCTGCAGCTCACTCAGTACTTTCTGATGTAATTACCTTTGAGCAAAGTAAGATTTACAAAAAATGATTATCATGATTATCTGAGCTTTCAATCATCCTCCAAGGCAGAAGATTCAACTTGTCATCTGTGTCCAAGGCTGAACAAGTAGGAGCCATTAGCCGACACTGAATGACAGCATATGGTTGGAGAGAAAACTCAATTAACACTTGACACGATAACCACAGCTCTCTCTCCATCTCATCAACCAGCTGTGGACAACAGATGAGTCTTTCTCCATCATACCCATTAGATGAATAAATAAAGAAATAAATATGAACCAAAAACTGTTTTTTTTAAACCCACCAATGTCCATTATTTGTTGTTTTTAATCCTGTGGGTGTTGAGTGCATTTGCATAACTGCATAACTTGCCATACTTGAAAAAAGGAATCCTGGGGCCTATTAGTATAATTAAAACAATAACAACATAAAAAAGCACAGCTGCCAGCTGCAAGATTTCCATTTAGCAGAGATGATGGGATGGGATGTGCTGTAGTCCATTAGTAGGTTCAAAAGGTTGTAACCAGGTTTTGTGCATCATCCTTACTATCTTTATCCATGTCTCTCTTCATACTCGGTTATTTAATGTGTTACTACTTCATTGGTGATGATATGGAATACAAAGGGCTTTTGGTAAGCTGAGCTGGGTTTACAGTAGCATATCACTAGTTAATACCATAGACTGTTAAATAATGGCTATAGCTATCATGACTTCACCAATTGTTTGTGGACTCTTGTTTTGAAGCCTGGAGTTTGGCATTTCACTCTTGGTTTTCTGGAGCCAGAAGTGAGTGAGTAAGGGGTGGATTTGACTGAGAAGCCAAGGAAACTATCGGCAAACAGCCTGTCACTCAAAGCAGCCCGACCTTAGTTATGCTTAACTTTAAGCCTTAATAAAATGTGAAGGGGTGAGTTATCTAAAAATTCACCTCGTACAGTTGCCATTAAGGGGGACATTAGCTACAGAATGTTTTTGTTGTGCCAGGCTGGTAACATGTTTATTTCTGCTGTAAAGTTTGGCATTTCAACATGGCTGTATATGGGAAAAGACTGGCTTCTGAAGCCAGCCTCAAGTGGCTGTTCAAAAAACTGCAGTTTTTGGCACTTCTTCGTTGGCTTCATTTTTCAGCCCCGGAGGTTTCCACTTGGTTAAAGGAGCTATATGTAAGAAATATAAAGCAAATAGTCGTAAAAATCATCCTAATATGTCACAGAGACTAAGGAATAATGTTCATATAACATACTGATCTCACTGACAACAATAGTACGGCCAGAATATTCGCTTTTTTTTTTTTTTTTTTAAATTACAGTCCACAAATCATGTTTATGTTTTGAATTTGTCTTTTGGCCTGTTGCGCCACCCACCGCCGTCTACCAGTCACACAGTCAGCAGAGTCTCAGCATCAGTTACAGTTACGACTGAGCTACAGCAGCACGGCAAGCAGCATTAGCAGTGTCCCGGTACATAGCGTTAGCAGCCGGCACCTCCTTAGCTGTATCCCGGCCGTTAGCAGCAGAGAAGCAGGACTTGCTCGAATGGTCGGCTGGAAAACCGAAGATCAAGGACGCGGCAACGCGGCCCTGCCACGGCAGCCGCCCGTGGGCAAACAAATCAGTCTCCAGTGTGCTGCTGTCCAGCAACCTCGAATCTGTAGGGGAGGGGGGGCGGACACAACTCGCGGCAGTATTTTGAATTTGAGTGCAGTAACCGTTTTGGCCACATTCTTACATACAGCGCCTTTAAGGTTGTGTATTTAACCTAAGGGTGAGTGAAGCCCCATGGAAAGACCTCTTCCTTTGGAGAGCACTAATGTACTCATAAAACCTTATGGCAAGCTACCCTCTAGATTTTGATATTTCTTATGTACCACTGGAAACTCTGACCTGATGGTGGCACTGAAGAAAAAGCTTATGGGCTCACTAAGATAACCAGAATGAATCCTAGGGGGATGGTGGTTTTAAAAATGACTGAAAAGACTGAAAACTATATGAAAAGTGTCTGCTGAGGAAGATTGTGTGATATGGCCAAAAGTTCCAAAACAGCTTCTAAATAAATGTTGTGGTCATTTGGTAGTTTGCTCTCAGTCTAAGAATTGGAAGGACCATCATCGTAATTTCAAAATCAGGAGTAATTTAGAGCCCTCAGACAAGTTACAATCAGACAAATTACAGACAAGTTAATCAACTGGCTTAAATCCTCACCCCAAGTCAGGGATTTGCGGTATCTTGAGCCCAGCAATTACAGTTTTCAAGTTAAGTGAATTTGAGAATGGCTCAGTGTTGTATTATATGTGTATATACACACACACACACACACACACGTATATATATATATATATATATATA
>NC_065515.1:37514540-37547405 GCF_006386435.1 Epinephelus moara | reverse complement strand
TTTGAGGGGAAATGGTCTTTTGTGTATATAGAAAATGTTTTAGATCTTTGAGTTCAGCTCATGAAAAATGGGAGCAAAAACAAAAGTGTTGCGTTTATATTTTTGTTCAGTGTATATATATATATACATTTCAAATGGATTATATTAAAAATATTAAATGTTTCACTTCATTATATAGAATTTAAGCTATTAAAAAGGAATCTATGGATTACTTGTATCACTGTTCATGTTGGCAGATATGCAACATGAAATTGGATCTGAGTAATTAGCAATAATGCAAGATTCATAGGCTCCATTTTTATGTATATTTGTATACTTGATTCAAGTTTAATGTACTTTTATTTAAATTGTGAAAAAAAGATGTGTGTCTGTTTATTGTTCAATTTTAGAGTATCCTGCTTCAGTATACATTTGTCACAGACTCTGAAATAAGCAAACTTGAGAGATACTTTCAAAAAATGTTAGTTAATGTTATATGTGTGGGTGTCATCCAAGAGACAGCTGTGCTTTGAGCAAAATGCTAACATGCTCACAAAGACAACCTTAACATACTGATTTATAGCAGGTGTAACGTTTACCATAATCGCCATCTTAGTTTCGTACAGTTCAGGATGATTGGAATATTGTATGTTGAATGTATGCATTTTGGTCAATACCCAAAGTACAAGACAGATCTAAATTATGACCTTCTGGTGGTGCTATAACGAGAGAATAACCAAAGTTATTGCATATCATCCTGAGGGGATCGTAAATGTCTGCACATAAGTTCATGGTAATCCATCCTATAGTTGTTGAGACATTTAATGTAAAAAAACACAAAATGTCAACCTAATAATGTTGCAACAGGAAAAGTCAAACGATCATTCAAGTCAGTGGGATTCATTTTCTGGGTACCATGGATATCCAGAACAAATTTCCTACAGCTGTCGAGATTTTTTACGAAAACCCAAAAGTGTAGATGTCAAAGTAGCTCAAGTTCTTAAATATCAGCCTGAAAAATTCAACTTTAGTTGGGTCCTCGACTGGATGTGAGATCCTGGCCTCTCCTGCCCTGACCCTTTGCTGAACCTTTTCTCCGACTTTTATTTCTCAATTAAAGTGCCTCTTCCAATCAGAAAAAACATATTTAAATACAATCATTTTAGAGGGTTATACACAAACACAATCAAACACAATCAAACACACACACACACACACACACACACACACACACACACACACACACACACACNTGGTCTGTGCTCTATCACTCTCACTTCAATTCTACATAATAGAGGCCAGGTCATTCATTAGCCTCCTTTAAACTGTCAATTGGAGGAAGAGGTGGGGAAGAGTGAGAGAGTACAAGTCCGAGCGGGAGAGAGAGACACACAGCCTGTCTCAGTGTTAGAACTGATAGGCCACTAAAGCCTTTTTATGCCAGTGTGATCTAAAGCACAGCCATTCTTTCACTGCTGGTAGTTAAGAGGGAAATAAAGTCTGCTTAATCTTCTCCTTCATCTTACACTCGCAACCTTCCACACGTCCAAACACACTCACACAAAACCACACACTGCTTTGGATGACATTTTTATTGCATGTTTGATATGTAGATGCACATTATTTTTTCATTATGCCAAGAGTCTTTCATTCTCTTTTTGTCTTGTTTAATCTTCTACATCGCTCCACACTTTCTTTGTGTAGCCCTTTTAAATACACCACCATTCAAAAGTTTGCTATCCCCTGCCATGTGACATCTCAGAAGACTACTCTACATTTTTTAATGGTCTTTTATTCTTTTAAGTTTCCTCTTTACAAACAGATTTATTTTGTATGAAGGGTTTGTTTTTTACATGGAGAATAAAAATTCTGTACAATGGTTCAACCAGACTGACATCTGAAAGGGCACAAAGAGACAAAGATCCCTCTGAGCAACAGTTGAATAGAATAAAATCACCAGTCATTTGTAAAAGAAACTGGAAGCTTAAAGCATCAAAATGTGTGCAGATTAAATTAAAAGGAGGTTCCTGTTTCGGTAGCGGCAGTTAAATAGACAATATTTTTTTTGAGCCAATTTTAATTATTGTGATCAGAGATCCAACTTAACTATTTACATGGACGCTAAATAAAGTGATCTGATAAGATGTGCGTTTATATGCCCCAAAGCATTTAATCAGAATATAACTGTTTTAAGTTGCTCAAAGTGGTTCCACCCACTGGGAAGTGTTGAATCAGCCAAAAATATAAGAGGAATTTCTTTTTCTGCCATTATTCTAAATTTTCAATTCCTGCAATGCATAAAGTAGAGAAGATAAAGAAGTGATTCCGCCTGTTAATACAAGTCAGTAGTAAGCAATGTAAGTCCCGGGTTATTTTCTGTAGCTACAAATCACACCTCATTTGCAGTCTGTTAGTACACACTACAATTTACCAATGTTCCGTAAGTGTCTCATATGCAGGCTACTGCTCTACCGCTACTGGTAGCGATAGACAATTGTTATGTTCAGTGACTCCTTAATTCAGCCTGTAGCAACAATAAGACACATAAGGCTATATTTTCAAAATCCAAAAATTCATTTATTTATCAAAGCACTAATATAAGAATGTAGTACTAGCAGAGCAATTAACATTGGATTGGATTAAGCATTTACATGATTGTTAGGCGCTAATATTTTCCTACTGACTGGACTATCAAATGTTTATAACACCCCTCTCAACCTGACTGAAAGTTCCTTCCAATCAGACCGGATCAGGCCAGTCTATTCCTACTGAGGTGGTTACGTGATGTATTTTAATTCTGATTGGGCTGATATTCTGATTTTAAGTGGAATATTGGGGTCCATGTAAACACACCTAGTGTCACGTACACAACAATGCCTATCACAAGCTGGATTAAAAGGCAATGTGCTGCTTTAACAAAGCCATTCTGAGGTTAGCACTATTAGAATTGGATTGGGGCAGCACCTGTTATGTCCCCCAGCCGTTTGTAAGCTGTGTATTTATTATGTGTATGTGTATGTGTATGTGTATAGGTGCATTATGATCTGTCTGTTTTAGTGGAGAGTTAGACCTCTCTTTCTGTCCAGAGACCGTGTGTTTTGTGTTGAGAGGTGTGAGGGAGATTTGATAACGATCGTGACGTCACTGCTGCTGGATTGGCTGAGCAAAGGGCTTGGCCTTCATAACTCCCGACCACACCGGAAGCCGGAGATTCGTTCATGGCAGCAGCGCACCGTTTCTCCTCTGGTTTTGGTGATAGTGATTACTTATGTGTAATTCTCGTTAAGTGTGTGCTCGTGTTTAGCTTGCTTTGCTAACCCTCGTAGTTTGTGTTAAGACCAGCGCCTTAGGGCCAACTGAGTCGCTTGTATATATATTGTAAATGGTCACTTGCACTTATTGTTGTTTGCACAGAGCGTAGGGGTGAGCTGCTATTTCTGTTATACCTGTTTTCTCCTGTTTTTTTTTTGCCTAGGGAGTTAGGCCTAGTATTGTATTTTTGTTTCTCTTATTCTCCTTAGGGATTAGTTATTTCGCCGGTCGGTGGACAGGTTGCTTTTTGTTTGTTATTTTGGCCTGGGTTCACCCTGACATCATTGCTCCATTTGTGTGCGATATTGTACTGTGTGTTTTTGAGTGTGTAGCAATAAATTGCTCACCTGTGTAATCCTTACGTTATGCACTGACGATTTGTTGCCTTTTTTCCATGTTGATTTTGAGAGTCTGAATGGGTTTCAGAGGGACACTCAGGGTGACAGTAGTCTCGCTCACCAGACCTTTCTCAAGAAAAGAAAGGTCTGGCTGGGCCGACTCTCACTGTGAGATTGGAGAAAAAAAAACCCCGGCTGCTTGTACTTCTTTCAACCAATCACAATCGTTCTGGGCGGTGCCACAGCAACGGTGCGCTTGCAAAAATATTGCCGGGGGGAAACAGGTTTTGGTGTAACACGCCCACAAAAATATTGCCTACAGGACGCGAACCATGGCAGAAAAATGGCTACATCCCCGCAAGATCAAACACCGCAAAAGTTAGTAAAGGACGTGTTGAAAACGATTGAAAACTGCTACACAACCGGAGGTGGTAGGGCGGGACTTCAGCGGGTGGCTCGTTCCGCCCAATGAGAGGCTGATCTCTACAGCAAACTTCCGCCCACTCAGACTAGGGCGACAGTGACATTCTCCGACTGATAATTAAGAACTTCGACTTTCAGGAGGCAGCACTAAATTGGATCGGGGAGTATCAGCTGAACATACTATAGACTAACAAGTCACAGTTAAAACCATTTCAGTCTAAACACTGATAATACTGCAGAAGGCCCCAAGAAAAACAGACAAACTCAATATTTAGAGCCTAATTGCATTGTTGTGGTTCAATAATGATCGAGGGTCACTGACATTTCTCTGGGCTCTAAAAAAATGTAAAATCCACGTTCTAACAGTATTCTCCCATATCATCCTAAATTGTGGGGGCATCTGCGATGTGGAAGCTTGAATCATTTAATTGTTCTTCTTTTGGGGCCAAAACGTTTTCAAATATAAATAATATATTTGCTGTCTAAATTACAGTGTTTTTGTTTCTTTGTTAAAAAAATCTATTATTGAAGAAAAGGAGAAACATCAACATAGCAGCTGATTCCAAAATTTGGAACGGTAGTGTAGGCTTGTTTTGTATTTCTTTATTTGTGCATTGCCTTGTCTCTTCTCTTTCTACTTCTGTCTTCCTCTGTGGGCTAAAGAACACTAACTAAAAATAAAAAAATATAAAATAAATAAACTTTTGTTTACTTTGTTATTTCGCTGTAGCAGCATCATTTTTTTCCACAGTGCAGGGTGCTCCTGCTCTGTCTTCTGTCAATCACCAGGCACTCCAAATAATGTTGTACAAACAAACCGTCTTATAAACTTTCTATTATCACTGTTAAAAAAAAAAACCTTAGCAGGTGCCTTAAGTTTCAATAAAAACAGTGCCTTTTTTAACAATGCTGACAAACTGATAAATGCTCAGAAATATCATCCAGAGGTTGAGAGTAATTAATGAGTTGTAACTGTAAAACATAGTGGTGCTCCCCAATTAAAAAATAATCTCACCCAATACACTCTCACACACACACACACACACACACACACACACAAACACACACACACACACACACACACAGGTTTCCAGCTCAATGGCCACAGGACCATAGTCGCCCCAGAGAATTTTGGTATGCGTCACTTTCCATTTTGTCTTCCCCACAGAATGTGTGTATGTGTGTGTGCTCAATGTCGGTCTGTCTGTAAGAGATAATGAGGCAGTGTGTGTTTCACCCAGCTAACCCTTGGACGTTACCATCAAGTCCTGTGAATTGGCAGCTACAGTGGAAAACTGGGAGCACAACTTTGTCACATTGCTGGACTCTGTTTTGACTTTCTCTGCTCAGCTCAGCTCTGCAGCAACACATCCATCCCAAATGGGTTTTCAACTTGCTCCCCAAACCTCAACAATGACAAGCCTATAGTGCCGGGAGGAATTATTGCTGCTCAACAGCCGTGCGTCTCTTTATTGGAGGTTGTCAGGATGTGACTCAGACAGTGACATGATTTAAGAGAGCAGGAGGAATTGCTTTAAACAATACACGACTAACAGCCTGTGAAAACATTGGAAAATGACACACTTAGTGACTGGCTTTTTCCATCTTTCCAGAGACAATGTTTGATGAGCTGGTTATTGCAACTCATGTGAAAACACAAATCCCTTCTCTAATACAATGTGAAATCAAAACAAACACAAAAGTCAAGTGTTTTTCTTCTCACACCTCAAGCCCTTTGTTTCCTCATCTTCTGTGCATCAGTAAATTTCAGTAATCATTAAGAAAGCTCTAATAAAGGTGGTAAGCATGTTTTATTCTTATTTTTAATACGGGGTATCAACAGTTAACTGTTTATTGCTTAAACAATAATCGCTGACTGCGCACCACCAGCTCTGGAGGGAGCTAACATTAGCTTGCTGCACCGCTCATTTTGAGAATTCTACTTGTAACATTGTCCCGACCAAACAGCTTTGCGGTGGAAACATTGTAGAAAACCCTCTCTGGTCTCCCCCAGGTTGCCCTGGTGAGTAAGCGGCTGAATTTTCAGCTGCAAACTCTATTTAGTATTGTTAAGTACTGTTAGCTCTGTTAGTGCTGTTGGCAGTATCAACACAGGTAGTGATGCTAACATAGTTAATAGTGCTGAAGGTGTTATGTGGCTCAAAATGGAGGCATTGGCTCACTGGGGGCTACCTGAGGGGAGGCTGGAGGGTGGCCACGATATTTCCACAGCAACACTGTCCTGCCACGTGATGGCACTACTAACCGTTGCTGAATCGCCAAATGAGCAGCACCGCAAGCTAGCTCCCCTCTGACTTGGGCAGTGAACAGTGCAGAGCGGCCCACGCTAAGGTTAGTCAACCAGCAGAGACCAAAGGGTGGGCAGCGGGCACTATGTTTCCTGATATTAACATTGCTAACTTGCTGTCTGTTGACAAAGCCAACAGAAAATAGAATAAAAGGCAGGACATTTACATCAAAAAATATTAATATTTTACCAACTCTAAATGGATATTGATTTTAAATGCAGTGCCAAAGCTTACTGATTCAATGGAGCACCAGGCTAAAATTTAAATAGTTTGAGATTTTAACCAGGTTAGTTAGAAAGTAAAGAGCAATTTTTGTTTTTTGCACATGGAAGCCACCCATTAAAACCACAGTCTGATCTGTTGGCCACTGTCCAACTGCATCTGAGCAGTTAAGGCGTTAAGTGGCTTACTCAAGTACATATCATCAATGTTAATGTGGGAGGGGTAATGCACTCTTTCATTTTCCCCATTCAGGAGGAAAGTGTGTACACACAGATTCATCATAAGGGAAATGTTCTCTGTTTTCTGTTATCAAAAATGGATATCAGTTTGTTAGGTTGAACTTGTCCTGGTTTACACTTAGCCTTACATCACTAGAAAAAAATTGCAAATGCAAGTAGGGGTTGGAACCTCTCAGTTCATTTTCAGTTTCAACAGCAGTATGTCAAAATACCTCTGGACCCAAGTGGATAAACCTACAACCAATCACAACAACAAAATGTGATGTAGTGCTGAGAGACAAAGATGAGCATAATGCTGTTGCCGTTTTCGTCATTAGAATCTGAAAATACAACTTCAACAGAAAGTTCCACATCAGCTGCAGCCATCTTGGTTGTATTCGCAAATGCCTCAACACTGGTCCTCTTCACTAGTCTAGGTTTATCCTTGCCATAGTTTTCCCGACGTGAGGGTGCTTGAGCCAGAGCAGAGGCTCCAAAAGTTGTCATCATCTCAAAAACACTTCATATTGGATAAACCATTGTGACTGGCCCAATACAGGTTTGACCTACTGAAAATTTGTCTGAACAGGAGAAGGACCAGACGTATCTACAACAGCAAATAAAACATGAGCTCACATATTCCTCCAGTTCCCAGACTAGTTGACACTGCTTGTTTTAAAGTTTATAACAAGTTTACGGGCGGCTGTGGCTCAGAGGTAGAGTGGGTCGTCCACTAATCGGAAGATCAGCGGTTCTCCAGTCTGCATGTCGAAGTATCCTTGAGCAAGATACTGAACCCCAAATTGCTCCCGATGGCTGTTCCATTTGTGTGTGAGTGTGTTAAAAACTGAGTAGCAGGTGGCACTTTGTATGGTAGCCTTATCCCCCAGTGTGTTTGGTCCAGTGGTCATATGACAAGAAAGGGGCTCTACAAATGCAGGTTAATTTACCATCACACTACTGGGAAGCAATGCAGGAACAAAATATTTAAATCTGACCATAATTGGTGTTTCCCAGAGGTTAATCCTGGCTCTAATCTATAACAATCAAATACCTCAATGCTTTATGGGAAATTAATGAGGAGTTTGCTCTTTCAGACACACTGTGAAAATGTCTAAAGCTTGGCATTTGTGCCTGAATCCAACTGGACCACATAATCACAGTTGGGCCACATCAGATTTCTAACTTGATAACTCAGGGTGAGCTCCTGGCCTCCAATCAGGCTCTGGATTTACGTCAAAGGTATTTCACCATTTCAAAAGTGAAAGCTTTAATGCAGGTCTGCTCTCTGTCTTACCTTCTTTTTGGACTTGAAGACATTGCAGCGGAAGACATTACTCTGTCCGTCTCTAGCGATGTAGCTGAAAATCTTCAGATCCTGGGAGTCATGAGACACATAGAATATCCTGAAATATAGAATAAAATAGGTCAGAAATAATTTAAAATAACAATGTGAATAGGATTCAAAACAGAATCAGAGCCTGGCAGCGTTTCTAAATGTATCCTAAGACACAAAATAGGCACGCAGCCCGTTTGTCTGAGGTTTCAATGTGACAAAAATAAACACTATTTTAAGTTTGTTTTAATCCGAAGGCATCAGACCAAAATTTAAAAAAAGTAAGTAAAAAAAGTTGGGGTTAGATTAGGGGGGGAAGTATTGTTCAAATAGAATTAACTGGCAAGTACAGACTATTATTCTATGGGACTTTGAGAGAGGGCGTTCAGTGACACACATTGAAAGTAAACTTTAATACAAAGTTTTAAAAAAAGACTTCAACTGCCAACAGTGATATTTTTCAGAGTGAAGAGGAGACAGAGGAGGTAATACTATCACAACAAAAAATACTGTGTGTGAAAGCGGATGCAGTGGGAACTGAGTTTGAGACAATCATCGTGTTCTCCTGGTAGGGAGAGACTGTGTGCAGCCAACAGCAAAGAGATATACAATATCCTGCATAGCAGGTAAATAGGAAGAAACAAGTTTGGGAGCAAAAGGGGGAGCAAAAGAGATAATACACAATAACCTCCAGGAAGGAGAACATTGTATGAGTTAAGCTCTTCGCTGGATCTAATTTCTGATGACAAAAGAACACTTCTGGAGTGATAAAGCATTGCAGATGACAATTTGATGTCAATACTGAAACCAAGGAGCTGGAAACTGTTCAGTCCAAATGAGACAGGAGGGTTTTTGTTTCATTTGACCAATTCTCCACCAATGTTTCATTCAACCAACTGAAAATTTGAACATTTTTGGAATAATCTATAGATGACAGGAATGTATTTCCCATAAAACCTAAAAGGCATTTACATCAAAGCTCTCTGATTTTGCCCTCAACTCCTGAAATGAAATGAAAAAAAAAAAAAGAAGCTTTTACAGCCTTTAACAATGACCTCATTATACAGGTAATTTGTATTACATTTTGAGTGGGACATGTTCACTTGCAATATTTTGTTCCACAACAGAAGGAAGTAAAATGTTGTTTTCTGAAGCATACTTCCTCCACAATAAACCTATACACTGATCAACCAAAACATTAAAACAACTAATAGGTGAAGTGAATAACATTGATCATTTTGTTACAGTGCAGTGCTCTACTGAGGAACCTCGGCTCCCGCAGACAAACAGTGTGTTGCAGTGTGGCATGGTGCATTGCCTTGTTGGGGGGCTACTGCCATCAGGGGTACTGTTGCAATGAGAGGGGGTAATGGTCTATAACAATGTTTAGGTGGGTGGAGTCCATAAAGGGGCATCCATATGAATGCCAGGACCAAAGATTTTTCAGCAGAACATTGTATTGTAATAAATTCATTGTTCATTGTTATTCACTTCACCTGTCAATGGTTTTGATGTTTTGGCTGATCGGTGTACCTTATAAATACCAGTGGATAGATTCAATATTTTTTCCTCAGACTGTGTTGCCAGTCAACATATTGATACGTACAACATTTTTCATCATTTAGTAGACTAAACTCCTGATGCCTCTGGTTACTATTAATGGAGACAGGGTTGAAAAATCTGTCATCTTTTTCCACCAAAATTAGCACGTATGTGTTTTTTTTTCTTTTAATTGGAACAGACAGCTTAAATTAGGCAAAAGACTCCTTTCCCATTGCCAGCCTCTCTGGTTTGTATTCTTGCGTGTCATGTTCCACGTCATGAACACGTTGGAAAACAGGGTTAATTAGCAGCATTGAGGCCAGTAAAAATGTTAGTCAAGTGAAGTCAACTTTATTTATATAGCACTTTGAACACAGAGTTGATCCAAAGTGCTCTTACAGCACACGGTAAAAAACAGAAAACAAAAAAAATGCAGAGAAACACAAAAATCTGAATGCTAATATCAAAGAAATAATATTGCACCTATAGCAAAAAACTGTCTCCTTGTTTTTATACTGTCGCCACATTGTGACAGTAAAGCAAAAATGACATTTATATTACACACAATTAAAGGCTAGTGAGTAAAGGTGTGTTTTAAAATGACCCTTGAAAATCTCAGTGGTGGGGGGGAAGGACATTTCCAGAGTTTTGTGGCAGCGACAGAGAAAGCCCTGTCCCCAGAACACTTAGTCCTGGACCTCAGGATACACATAGGTCTTTGGTCAGATGATCTCAGTTAGGACAGTTACTGCTTTTTATATCTGTTACTTTTTCAGTCTCTCTTTCAAACTTGGTGCTGACTAATTTGGAATGTTGTTCGACACTGCTTGGATCGAAACAGATGGAATTTATGGCTGAGATGGCAATGCCTCACAGGAGTTACCAACAATTAAGCTGGAAAAGGGGCAAAAAATAGTGTGTCCACCAGGTGTCATGTTTCCATCACTGCCAATCAGAGCTGGCACTGATAAATACCCATTACTACTGCAGACTTATTTGTCATGTGAATGAATGCCAAATGTAACCTTCCCCACTGAAGACAAAAGGCAGAAATTAGTGGGTGTTACTGGTTTCTTTGTTCAGTGGGAAAGGAACTTTAGATCTTTAAGCCATTCCTATCCCTGTATATAGCCTCATGTTTATTTTTAGAGTCATGACCAGACAGAGCCTTCATCAGATCTACTGACCCCACATTATTCCAAAAGAGTTTCTGAGAATGCTTCAGAAAAGTATTTGTAGAATTCAATAAAAATGTGAAGGGTGCACAACTGTCTTCTGCAGACTTCTCTGCTTTGCGACTGCAAATTTTTCACTTGTCCCAGTGTGAGATTTAACATTCAAGATGAGCTGATGATCACAATACTTAACATGTATTCCTTGTCCTGTATAATCAAGTTGTAATTATAAAACTAGACTTGCAGACAGTGTGAGTCTGTGATGAGAGAAAGGGACTGCACAGAACACAAGGAAAAAGGCGGCTCCCTATTGAAAATGTTTTTTGAATCATTGTGATGAGCTTAATCTATATTCACTCATGTTTACTTGTTTTGGCTGTAACCCGAGGGAAAAAAAAAATCTCTATCAGCGTAACAAACAACTAAGATTATGCCACCATTATGCTTTTTTCAAGATTATTATGATGAAATTCTTTCATCTTTCCAAATGTAACAACTGACTGCAGACTACATTACTACTTCATAAAGAAAAAAATGAATGATTGAATGAGTGGAGAAGCAAAAAGAAGGCTCTCCATTGCAAAAAGGGATTTCTAAGTCTTTGCTGTGATACAATTTAATCAGTATGCTCATAGAGAAAAATAGCCTCATCCATCCTTGTGTGTTTTGGTTGTCCCGAAAACCTTTATTAGAGCACAATAAGTTACCTCATCAGCATGAAGATTATACCTCCTTTTTGCTTTGTTTTGTTGCTCAAAATTTGGAAGGTTAATGAGTTGTTAGTGTTGCTTAATACGATTAACTTGAAATATCAACTGGTTGAAAGAAGTACCAGAAACCTCAAGCAGAACAGCTTCCTAATTGGGCAATTAGTTCCATATTAAGGGGCCCAGTGGTATATTTGGGGTAATTCATCACAAAGAGACATTGGACAACCAGGCAAGAGCAAGAAATTAGGTGACGATTATGCAAATGTTGTGTTTGTCGAAATGTGTGTCTGGGTGTGTTTGCGTGTTGGCTTTGTATGTTTGTGCATATTTGGGTGTATGTGTTGTGTGCTAGAGATCAGGGTCTCATCTATACACTCAGTGACATTTCTGTGGTATTTGTTTTGGCCTTTTCTGTGGGAGCCAGACTGGCTGAGGTCTTGCGGTATAGATGGTGTCTTTGTCAACAGAAACTGTCAAAATACCAGACACAGCTATCTGCAGTGACACTCTCTCTCTCTCTCTCTCTCTCTCTCTCTCTCTCTCTCTCTCTCTCTCTCTCTCTCTCTCTCTCTCTCTCTCTCTCTCTCTCTCTCTNGATGGATTAAATCTGGTTTAATTTCCCAGAGATGCTGAAGTCATTAGCTGCAGTTTGTCTTAGTCCCAATTACTTGAAATATTCACTACATGTGTTAGAAAACGCCAGCTGTCAGTTCTAGACAAACTAATTACATGTGAGATTTCAACAATGCAGAATTTCAGACAATATAATGACAATAATGATTGGGTGGCAGGTGAGGATTTCAACTTAATTTTACAGAGCAAAGAAGTAGGAATGTAGAAAAACCCACTATACTGCAGAAAGTGTTTCCTTTGAAATGCTTAAGTCTTGTGTCGAGGATTAAAACAATGAGATATAAATTAGTCCTTAATGTTCTTCTTTATCCTGCCTGGTAAAAACTACAACATATTACAACTTGGCTTTCATTTTCATAGGTCTGGTAATTGATTGGATCAATAATGATGCTGTTGCACTCACCAACCAGACAGGTTGTAAACAAGCCAACAGTTTACATAGATTAATTAGCTACTACCTTGTTTAGATGTAAAACACAAAGGGAGTGCACCTGTAATGTCAATACTAATCCTTCAATGCACAGGAGAACTGTGGGTGCACACAACTACAGTAAGCAGGGGAGGCTAAAATCCTGTCTGTGGACTGTGATGAATGTTAACATGAACAGATTTGGTAATAGATTTGACTAAATTATTGTTTTGTTTTTTTACAGCAGGAAATTACTTTATACGTGCAACATTACCCATCCGCGGGTAACCACTGAGAATATTTTTGACTGTTTACACATGTTAGTTTACAGGTTAATTTTGCTACTCTTCAGAACTGGTTCTAGCACTATGCTGTACCACAACAAAGCTAATGAGGTATTACTTCACTGGTTTGCTAGCTGCCACTGCTCTGTACTGCGTATTACCTGGGTAAGGTGGGAACTAGCTTGTGTTGCCGCTTATTCGGCGATTACTGCTGCCAATGCCATGCTGACCCATCTTGGCATTGCTGTGGAAACACTGTGCTCACCCTCTGGTCTCCCCCCCAGCTCGCCTCTGCGAGTAAGCAGCTTCATTTAGAGGAGCAAAACCTGTTTAGCATTATTAATTAGCTCTGCTAGCACCATTAGCAACGTCAAAACGGCTAGTGGTGCTAACAGAGTTGACACTGCTAAAGAGGTTTTGAGGCTCAATTTTTAAGTCGCTCTCTCGCCGGAGTGACCTAGGGGCCTATTGGAGGGCATTCTCGGAACCCATCGGCTGTATTCGGCGTCTGACTTCCGGCAGACGGCGATACAGCCTCTGTGGGCAGACCCCCGATTTTTTGGCATTCCGGTTTGATTTGGGCGGAGGAGGCGAATTTACGTTTCCGACTTCCGTTTATATGTAAACAAATATGCTGAACCATTGCGATGGATTCAGAGTTTGCAGTGACGCCAATTATGTTCCGCCTCGTTCGGAGGCAAGATCTCCGGGGTTTGCCTACAGACTCTACATTCACTGAATCTAGAGTCTGTATATAGAGACTAATTGGAATGTGGCCACATTGTTACCACAGTAACGCTGTTCCAGCGAATGTGGCCACATTGTTACCACAGTAACGCTGTTCCAGCACCATGGGTCAGGGAGGGGTTACCAGCAGTAATATCTGAAAGAGCAGCGATGCCAGCTAGCTCCTGTCTAGACGATGAGCAGTACAGGGAAGCTAGCTAACCTGCTGAGAGTGAAGGGTGGGCACCATGTCTCCACATGTTAACACCTGTCTATTGGCAAAACAGATAGAAAAAAAATGAAAGGCAAGAAATTTACAACACCAATAATTGAAATTTCACCCCATCTAAATGGATAGCACTTAAACTGCAGCACTAAAGCTCACTGAGTAAATGGAGCACTGGATTAAAAGGAAAGCGCCTCTAGTTTTTCATGTCATTTTTTCTTTCCTAAAAATGAAGCGGTGAGTTACTAGTAAATGGTGTTGTTGGGCTATAGAAAACGAAATTAACTGAAATCCCTAGCCCACACCATGACCAAAACTATGAAAAAATAACCCAAATAAACTGTAGTTTTTCATTCAGGGGTGTTATAACAGCTATTTTATCCACACAATGCACATGCAGGCCTGAGTAAGCATCAACAGTAGCCTTTCCAATTTGCTTACCACAATCATGAGCAGCTCAAAACGGAGGATGATCTGCTGTGACATTACATTTTACACAGTACTTTCTGGAAAATAATGTGAAATAAGACGACATTATGCACAAGGGATTACAGTGAGGTGAGGTGGTTAGCTGTAGATTAATGAGGGTAGCAGAGCAGTTCTGTAAGTGTTTGTGTCAACAAACACAGGGGGCTAATGGGGTCTCTTCAGTATTATCAAGCCGTGTCATCTACTGGGAGAAAACTGACCGCTCCCATCCGGCTCCACTTTACAGAAACCTTTAAGTTGTCTCGCCTTTCAACTCTTTCTCTCCCCTCATCTTCCCACCTCCCAAACACTGTGATAAAAATCAATGCCCCGAAAGATTTCTTTCTTTGAAATCTAAAAAAAGGGGGGAAAAGTCTTATGTTCTGCCAATTGCTGCCTAGAGAGAACTGAATCTTATTCAAAACATGTAGGCAATGATAAAAAGAAACATTACATGCTGCCAGACGAGTGAAGCTCAGCCAAGAGTGAGTAAAAGTGAGCTTAGCTGACTGGCTTAGCTGACAAATCCCCCAGCAGCGCGGAGATGACGGCTCAGATACATCTCTATCAACTGTCTCTAACAGGAACAGCTGCCAAACATCCAGGTGAAGATGCGTCAGATAGATCACAGCTCAGAATTAGAGAGGCAGGCTCGACATGAAAGCCAACAAAGATGGTTAAGAGCTAAATAAATCAGACTACAAATACTGCCAACGGAAAAACTTCTTATCTTGTATTTCAAGAGGGGTTTGCTTTTCCTGTTTAAAGTTTCAATCCATATCATTTTCACATGAATGAATGTCAGTAGTGTGCAACTCAGTGGTAGGTCTACAATAATACAGCTGAACAAAATAAATTTGTTATGTATCAGTTCACTTGAGAGATTTTTCATTTTTCAATCCCCCAAAGCCAGCTGACATTGAAATGAAACTGTTTCATCTGCTGCTGGAAATCAAGCAGTGAGCTATGACAGAGCAGGTATGCCGATCCCAACACATATAGTGTAAATAAATAGCATAGTCATCAAAAAAGAATAGATGGCTCCCTAATACTGCAAAGAGTCAGACAAAAGTCATAACTTTCTGCAAAAGTAAAACATCTACACACTGTGGAGCGTGAGTGATCAATATAAATCCATTTTAATTTAAGATAATCTAAATAATCAGAGACATTTGGAGGACGATTCTAAAAATGAGATAAGGATTAAATTAAAATCTACCCATACGTCTCCTGGAAACATCAACTGTGAATGATTTTCTATCAGTGTTGTGGGATCGAAATGTGTCTCTCTAGACTCATCATTCTGCAGCAACATTTAACTATCATGCAAGGAAAAACGCACTGAGAAAAAAGGTGCAGCAGAGTCTAAGTTTCTGCATCAGCAGTTCACTCAGTAGACCAGACTGCAATGTCTGATACCTGTAGAGGCACTGGTGCCATCCTATTACTGAATCATGATATCACATAATGAAGACATCAAAGAAAAAAAATGAACTGTGAGATTTTCTGTAGCGTTTAATAAATCAGTTCATAGCTTCTATTAAGAGCACTGAGGTCATGTCCTCAGCATTTTGGAAAAGGGTCTTGCTGCAGAGCTTCAGGCTCAGGCCCACCTCCTCCGCCGCACCCTTTCTGGTCCCGAGCTTGGAGAAGGAAGTCAACTGTGTACGCCACAGACGATCATTAGAATACAAAAGCATGTGTTCATTAATTTGAATAACCCACACAACCTCTGCCAATAACAACAAGGTCAACAATACAACCTTAAAGCCTGGGCAAAGCAAAAATAAATATGAGTAATGAGTTTGTCACAAAGGTGAATAATGAAAAAATCGCAAAGTATATCATATTAGGTTTCAAAGTCATGAAAAAAATGATAAGTATTCTCTGGTCTGAGATGCTAGGGGTGCTAAAGAAGCTGAAGTGAAGATCGAGCTGCTGCCAGGGTGTCGTCAGGAGCATGCCAGCTCGTTAGCAGCTAAACCTGTAGCACGGTAACATACAAAACCCCCAAACCAAAGAACAGCCGCTGTGCAAGTCAGACTCTCATTAGCAGCTAAATCAGTAGCACAAAGCACACATAACAAAAAAGAAGAACGAGCCACTCCATGGCTACAGTTTTTCAGCAGCTAACCCTGTAGCACACACAGTCTATGTTTGCACCACACACACTCTCAGAACCAGGGAACAAGAGCAAGGAGCTGTAACTGCCAGTGGGCCGGGTTGATAGGCTGATAGACTGATGGATACATTAGTGACGCCTACTTTGCTTGTATTTATATAATTGTGGCATTTCACAGACATGTTTTATGTATTTATCTAACTGAAAAGGCTCAGAAAGCTTGTGGAATGTAGCAAACTTGCTGCTCACACACAGGGGGCTGAAGGAAAACACACTGATGCCACACACTGCACTCAATGTTTGTAGTGATGTGGTATTTATGTAGTAGAGGAGGGGTTATATTGAGGGTTGCTCCATTGCGTCATCAAGAAGGCTTTTAGGCCAGTCCAAAAAATAATGGATACAGACATGGTGAAAAACTGTTCTGAGTCCACAATGCAGTACAACACAGTTCCCAGTCTTTTCATATTTCCCAACATGTAAAATGTGTTTGGAAAGAAATCACTGATTTTGCTTTACCAAGACTACTGTAACTTGTACTAACCTAACAACTAACCTAATTAATTAATTCATTATTATCTAAATAACCATACCTTGGTGTTTGTGGAGGTTGTGTGGAAGAGGTTATGTGGCAATTAAGTTAACTCTTTTCACTGTGTAGCCTATTATACAGTGGTACTGAAACATAAAATGCACTTATTAATTAAAGATAAAATCGAAGAAAGAAACACATATGTTGCCTAAAGGTAAACCACATGTGATCAGTCAGCTTATAAAAGACTTTGTAGCGCACATGACATTGTGACACGTGTGACTTATACAGCAGCATGGGTATAATACAATGCAAGTTAAATATACACTCAGTAGGCTACTTTATTTATTACCGATAAGCAAGATAAAAACACATGTAATAACGTGATTTTCCACGGGTCCTGGTGATGGAGCACCAAAGATGGGCCTGAGCCTGGAGCTCTGCTGTAGGTTGCAACTGGCATTTGGGGCATTTTAGCAACCTGCTGGGGACAGTTTACACTCTGCATTTAACAGCTAGAACTTGGGGGATACTTTAGAGCAGTGGTTCCCAACTGGTCCAGCCACATGGGTCCAGATTTCTCCTTGGTCATGGGTTCAAGATCCACAAAGTTTAAGACATTCAGTGTCATACTTGCATTTGAACATTCGTCCAGCTAGCTTGCTGTCTCTGTCAAGTAGCTGTCTGTTAGTCGCTCACTCTACAGCCGGAAAACGCTCTGTGCCAGAAATCCACTGTTTTTTACAAACTTGACATGATGTGGTCCATTTAGAAAAGACCCATGACCCACTTTTAGACTGGGACCCGCCAGTCGGGGACCACTACTTTAGAGGGTTATGCCAGTATCTATCAGACTCAGTATATAAATTTGACTATAATTGCGCCAAAGGAAATATAAAAAGGGTCTAACAGTTTTTCAGCATTATATTGCTGGCTGTGTGTTTTTGAAACAATTTTTTAAAAATGCTTAAATATTCATAGTTATAAACATAGTTAATGAAAAAATGTAATGATACACATTTGTTACAGACTTGATCTTTTTGGGGTTTTCTGGAGTAGGGGGACATGAACTCATGACCTTAGTATCTCTAAAATCTTGGCTGCTGCCCATTTGACAGAATAATCTCAATAAGAAAATGTTTTGGGGTAGGGGGGCTAACAAAGAGGGAAGGGGACACTGGCCCTTTACACCTCAGGCACACATTGATTTTAAGTCGCGGGTCACTGTATCCCAGTTTCAATCAATCATTCACAACTACTGATCCAGCCCAATCTAAGGCACATTCAATAAATCTGGCACAGTTCACCTGTTTCAACAAACTCACTCCTCTCATATCTTGTGTTCCTTTGCACCATAAACACCAAGTTGGCATTGCGGCTGGGGTGATCTCTTTTTATCTACAGTGGTTATTCCTAATCATTTAACTTACACTTGAATTTACTGTTCAAACTGTACTGACTGTTATGATTATCTGTGATAGTAAAGTTTATTGTTCAGTGATAAAATACCTTGGCTCACAACATATCTGTCAACACTCTTTATAACCAGCTTCAGGGATTATTGCCAAATTGCGCAGAATAGCTTTTTTCTTGTTTTCATTTAAAGTTTTTTTTTTTTTAAATCAAATTCAAATGGCACCAAGATTGAACTTGTTATTGACAGGAGATCATGAGGAAAAGACTGCAGAGTTTAGTGCATGAGACAGTGACATAAACAGAAGATGACTGTGTTTGAAAGCTCATACAGTGTGACTAAGAAATAGAGAGATGGACGCTCATAGTAAATGAGAGGCAAAAAGAGAATGTGTGAAGGATCACGAGCGAATATCTGGATGGAGAGAGGAAGGGAAAAAAGGGCGAGACAGTGGAGCAAAGCAGATGATTCATGACTCATCCGGTGAGTTAAAGTTCAGCGGTGCATTAAGAGTTTGACAAAAACACTGGTGTTCCTTCATATTTAACCTGCTGCCGTCTCGTCTCCATCAGCAAAATGGAAAAACTGCCAGCTTCTGTTTAAAGGCTGTGCACAACTCTCAATGACCACACACTCTCATTCACACACATGCAACTAATAAGCCTTTCTTGTTAACAGGCTGAGTGTATCATGCAGCAGGCTGTGATGTGATGTTTGAGTAATGGAGTGGGCATGTTTTAGAAGGCCTCTGTCATTTTTCCTTTGATAAATTGCTGCCTGTGAAACACAACTGCTATAAATCAAAGGCTAAGAGGTGATGCACCACACACACAGCATCGACAACTGCACACTTACAGGGAATCAATACAATAACTCACCTGTGCCAGATCAGGCTGTAGATGGGTGGGTGTGTGTGTGTATGTGTGTGTGTGTGTGTGTGTGTGTGTGTGTGTGCCTATTGTACCAAGAGAATCATGTTCGAGAATAAAAGCCTATTAGATCTGCATCCTGTATTAATATAATCTCTTTACATCCTGTTATTGGACATCTACAAAACCTCCAGTATCAGTTTCAGTAACATGAAACATACATGAGACACATGCAGTGTGTCACCTTGAAACCATCGACCTGTGGATCAATGTATTAAATATTGTAAGGAGAAAGGCACCATTTTCAGCCTACAAGTGATATGTGTTATACACCACAAATGAATCATTAATGAGCTCCATAATCCCTGCACATGGTCAAACTGTGGTCAGTGGTGTTGGAGATTCTACATGAATTAAAGATTTAATTATGTCTCCTCCACTGGACTAAACAGTAAGCTGAAAGAGAAGGTGGACTTTGATGCGTCAATTATATTTATGGAGTGTTAAAACTTTAACAGTCAATTAGACTGACCTAAAAGGGTTAATTAGTGCCGTTTGTAAGAATGCCTAGGTTTGAGTGACAGGTTTAGTGCCAATCAGCTGCACATTGTAGAAGTTACAGCCTTTAAATGACGGAGCTTTTGGGCAGTAATTACAGCATTCTCTGTCCATTAGGCTAATTGGTGGAAGTGTAACGATACTAAGGAGAATACAGAGCCAGGATATGCTGTGTCTGCAAGGTTAGTTAAAATTCTACGTTTGACACATATAGACCAGTTAATTATACAGTCAACCACCCCCAATTCTTTCTTTAACATTTTTTTTGAGGTAGCTCATAAAGGTCAAACCTTTTAAAGTTGTGTTTTTGTTTTGTTTTTTTAAAGTAAAATGGTTTTTCACAATGGGAGACAATTTCTATCTTATTGTCTTTACATATACACTGATCAGCCAAAACCTTAAAACCACTGACAGGTGAAGTGAACAACATTGATCATCATTCATGCGGATGCCACCTGACACACTCCCCCCGCCTAAACACCAGTGCAGACCCCCCCTTCATGGCAATGGCACTCCCCTGTAGCAGTGGCCCCCCAGCAGGACAGTGTGCCGCGTCATCCCACAAAAACTGCTCAAGAATGACCTAAGGAACGTGACAAAGTGCTCAAGGCATCAACCTGTTCTCCATATTCCCTGGATCCTGATCTGATCAAACATCTGTGGGATGTACTTGTACCCCACCTCACAACCCACAGGACTCAAAATATCTGATGGTAACACCCTGATGCCAGGTACCAAAGGACACCCTCCAGAGGTCCTGTGTCCATGCCTTGACAGGTCAGAGCCAATTCCAGTCCAAGGAGGACTCACCATGGATTGGGGGTACCAGCATGTCCCCCAAATGTTCCATCAGATTGGTTATCCGGGGTGTTGGGAGGTCAGACCGATGCCTTGAGCTTTCTGTCACGTTCCTCTGGTAATGCCTGAGCATTTTTTGTGATGTGGCATAGTGCATTGTCCTGCTGGGGGACCACTGCCATTGACAAGTGTTGTTGCCATGAGGGAGTTTATTTTGTCTGCAGTGGTGTTCGGG
Source organism: Epinephelus moara (assembly GCF_006386435.1). NCBI lineage: Eukaryota > Metazoa > Chordata > Actinopteri > Perciformes > Serranidae > Epinephelus > Epinephelus moara. The sequence continues at coordinate 37,526,567 of NC_065515.1, read as the reverse complement.
TGGGTGGAGTGCATCAAGTAGCATCTACATGAATGCCAGGACCTAAGGTTTCCCAGGAGAACATTGCACTGTTACAAGATGATCAATGTTATTCACTTCACCCACTAGTGGTTTTCATGTTTTGGCTGATCAGTGTATGTAGCTGGTTTGAAGAGGCTATACATTTAGGTTTGAAGAGGCTATGCATTTAATCAGGCCGTCCTATACTTCTGAGTTTCTTAAATCATCATAGGGAGGATTCCTCTGCAGTGAGAAAGCACCTAATTTTGTGAAGCTCATCATGAAAATGATATGGGCATAATAACTGATCAGACTGACTGTTCCAGTCTGGGTCAGCTGGGAAATAAAAAGATAAACATTCTATGTTGCTCTCATCTCTCTGTCCACCGTCTAATCCACATAAAGCTTTTCTCTTTCCCTTTCTCCATGGGTTATCATAGGATTAGCAAGACACTGATGGGTGTCCTTTCTCATTTTAACATAGGAAAAATATGTGTTGTTGCAGGATTTTATCAGTTGCCTTATGACATGCCCATCCCTGGATTCCACTGGGTGCAGCTGCACCACATTTCGGCTGCAACCAGGTTTTGTCCTGTCCACCACACATTATGTCATTATGGATGACATGGATCAAAGTTTTGTGGCTGTGTTTTAGTTGTTAAAAATACATTCATTCTCATGATTACTTATTTACAGGGTGTTTATTTAAAAAAAAACGCCCAGATGGTATGGTTCCACATCCTGCCCAGCTCGACTTGCTCTGTGAAACATGTTGCAACTTATAAAAATTAGACTAAATGCGTATTTTTAGTGGAACAGTGCAGAGACTTGCTTCTGGAAAGCTTCTGACACATGCTGCAGTGCATATGTTGGAATCCAAGGCATTGTCATGAAAAGAGTGGTTGCGATCAGGTCCGGTGGCCGGGTCGCAGCCATAGTGGGTTGCAGCTGCGCACAGCGGAATACAGGTGTGATATCCCACCAATAGCCCAGTGTACTGTCTCTGTATTTACCTAGATGTTAAGTGTGTGTCTGTCTCTGTCAGCAAAGAGTAAACAATGTATGTGTGGCGGTGAAAGTCAATCATTATGTGTGATTTCTTATGATTTGTAGGCATTAAACTAGTCTTCTGATCTGTTCACAGCCTATATAAAAAAGTATCTAAAACATCTGACCTTTGACCTTAATCTCTTCGACTGTTTTAACAATTAGTCATTTCATTATGGGCATTTTTTGCATTTTAAGGTTATTATCCATTATTTACACTAATAAACTCAGCTTTAACTCAGAGGAGGAACTCTATCACTCTCACTCCTGACAGTCTTTTAGATCCAGTGTTTTCACTGTTTGAAGGGTTTTTACATTTTGACAGCAAGAACCAAGCAGCCTGTCAGTAAGACGTCAATGTGTGTGTGATTACTGAGCTTCAAGTTTTTTTTCTCTTTTGACAGTTAAGTGAGAAACATTTTCATTTGCAGATTGATGTTCCTCGGTTCGGGGTGTCTCGGCTCAAAACTCCAACAGACTTCAGCTGTAGACTTAAGCAGGGTATCACCTCAAACAAAAGAACACGTACAGAGGTTATGCAAAGCCTTTTGACTGTGTCACACAGAAACCACCCAACATTTCAACAGAAGGAGAGATGCTGTTCTGCTTTATAATAAAAAAAAAGCCTTCTTTTTCCTGCATATTTTAACACTCGTCTGTGATAGCCCCAACCTAAAATCTTTTCCAGAACAGATTTGGCAACGCCGAGAAAAAACAGACTTAATTACACAGCATACTGATCAGGCATTATGTTGATTAAAAATGACTATAAAAGGCAGGGTGAAAAGGTAGAGGTTCATTAACAGAAAAACTGTTGTGTCAACTCCACCTCCGCGTGGCCACATAAAGAAAATCCCTGAAATTATAAAGCCCAGTCTTGGCAATTCTAAAAGTAACACAACACAACAGACTTAATCATCTAGCTGACAGTCAATTTCCTCCTGCACTTGTTAAAGTTAAGGTTAGCAGCTCCGTCTCATTTCTACTCTCTGATGCATTATTTACTAAAAAGGTAAGCGCCCCAGTTTTTGCATGTATATGGACACATTCTGGGGTCTTTTATGAGAAATGAGAGCACTAAATCAATATCTCACACCCTGCAATAAACTGAGCTCAGCTGAGACAAGCTCTCACATTCTCTGAAATAAACACAAACCTCAAAACAAATCAAGATGGGTTAAATATTTATGTGGTATTCTGCCTCAGGGGTGTGGACCTTCAGGGAAAGTCTGTTTTGGTCATATGTACACGTTGGTGTGTGCAAGCATGTGTGGATATGTGCAACAGTCTTGACTTTGAAGCTGCAGGATGCTGAGGAAAAAATGTCAGAGACAAACATGACAATTTTAGAATTACTCCAAATATTTTGGATGCATCAATCCAACTTTTACTCTCCTGATACTGAATCCAATTCACGATCCAAAAGCAGTTCTCTCTTTTCCCCACATTTAAAATTCATATAGCTCACTGTACAGAACTTGTGTTGATTTTAATTTAAAAGTAACATGAGCCGTGGGATTGCTGTGGCACTTACGACTATCTTACACCTGGAACAAAACAGCATCACTGTCATTTTCACAGCCAGTGCCCACATTGTGTAAGTAGCAAATGAACTTGTGTCTATCTGTGCACCCATCAGCATGTAGGTCTTAAAATGAAGTGTGGTCAGGTCCATTGCTGGCACACTGCTATTTTGAGGCAGCAGAAAGTGACAGCGCCATTAACCAATGAAAACCTAGTCTATAGCCAGAATGGCATGCCAGTATGTTCCTGCTATTTAATGGGTGCATTATTCAGATAGTGAGATGTGCCTACAGTACATAGGTGGGTTCACAACAGTGTACACTCTATTTACACACATACTGATGCTTGGATGGGTGAAATGATACATTATTAATGGAAAAAATATTAATGCCTTTCTCTAAAATGTGAACATAGCAGAGAGCAGAGCAGAGCTGCAAAGTTGCTGTCTGACTCCTCATTAAGGGAGACGCTGTGCACATTTACATACAAGTAGCTTAAATTTTAATTCCGTTTCCTCTGTAGAGTTTATGACTACAACTTTTAGTTTTCTTGCCTAATTGTCCCACGACATTTGCTGCAGTGACATTACTGCTCTAACTGCATTACTCTCAGCAGAAAACTGCTCACTTCTCTGATTTGCCGAACCCACTATGTAAATAAGAGTTTTAAAGGGAAAGGGAGATGACATTGATTGGTTGAATTCATGTAATGCCACCTATGATTAATTAAGGGATTAAATACAACTGTTTAACTCTTTGCGGCTTACTTTAGGCACAAATAATGCACTGTTTAACTAGCAAACGTAGTTGGACACACCCTAAATGCAATTGTGCCATGCACTTTTACACTATAGTACATTTTAATAGGGCCCTGAATCTGCAGCCCGTTTGTGTTTAATGTGTATCGGTCACATTTGGCTGAAGCCTGATTGGCTGATTCTTACACAGTTTGGATTGATGCAGTCTTTGTAATGGTAAAAATGACAGCACAAAAAGTGAGCAACCACATGAACATCTGAAACAAAGACTCATACACTGGTTTAAAGCAAAGTTAACGACTAATTCCCCCAGAACTTAAGCTACCAAGGTGCTTTAAAAATAACAAATTGCATGTATCATCATTATCATGTCATTCCACAGCCGCCTTCTTCAGCTCCCCCTTTATCTGTACCGTGTCTTGATCAATGCTTGTTTTCCTTCTTTAGTTTTATTCCATTTATACTTTCGTCCTCCCTACAGAGGCCTCAGCCATTTCCTTGTTGCGAAAAGTTCACTTCTATTCATCAGAAGAGCATCAAGAGAGAGATAAGCTCCTGAGCTCATACATACTCGATACACATATGCAATCTGCAGCACTGAAATAATGTGACACATTATGCATCAACATCATCTTGCGAGGTGACTGAATGGATCGAATGTGTGATGGCAGTTTTATCAACACACCAGCGGACGAAACAGCGTGCTGGTTTGTCTTTTCTCTGAGTCTCCAGAGAACTACAGAAGGAGGAGACGGATGAGAGGGAGACAGAAAACTACTAATAAAACATCATTTGAACTGCTGGGGATGAAAATGAAAAGAAAAAGAGGCAAGTGAAGGAAAAGAGTTGGAAAGCTCACACACAGCTCATACATATGAGATTACAGACACTGACGAATGGAGAAAGTGTTCTAATTCTGACTCTTTCTACCACATGCAGAACTGAGGACTAAGATCTTGTGTGTTCTAATCAGTGTAAACAGAAAGAACTTGCACATCTTTGCATATTTACAAAGCAAACAGAACGTGAAACAATCTTGGATAAAGACACATGCAACCTGCATGATTATTTCCATCTGAATGTGGATTTTATCTGATCTTTTTAATAATCTGCCAAGGCAAAAAGCAACTCTGAGATACATCTGCCATCATTCTGCTACAACGACAGCTGAGTCAGTCAAGGATAAGACAGAACAATGAAAGAGTGGATATGACTGGTATTTACACCATAATAAATTCAAAACTCAGTCGCATCAAAAGTCAGAAAGACGGCAGGATTCTTTTTGGAAAGTGCTCGTCAGCTTTTAGTGGCACTACAAAGTGAATATATCTGAAAACTCTCCTTGGTAGTGAAGTAAGACTGCTGCACACAGTGAAGATTTCTCATTAACTTCACCCTCTCTTATCCTCCCTTTCTTACCACACCGTAGTTCCAAAAAAGCAACACTCCTCTGTGTCCTTTCCTATACCCCTTCTCCCCAAACTTCCCTCACTCTCTCTGTTCAGTATTACTTTCCACTCCTCCAGTCCTCCCACTCTTTTTTAAATCAGTGTTATTCTATACCATGCAGTGGACAGGGGGTGCCAGTGGCCACTTTAATTAATTAGGATGCCCTTATCTTTGTTTAGAAATTAAAAAAAATATTGTTGTGCTGTACCCACTAACAGATATAATAGGCTACTTAGATTCAAAGGAAGATTGTGTGATACCACAGAAAACTCCAGAGCAGTTATAATTAGACCTTGTGGTGAGAAAGTCTTGCCAACTGCTGTTTCCAACATCAAGAATAAATGTTAAGTTTCAACTTTAAAGCCAACATGAATGAGAGGTACGTCCTCAGAACAATGTAAACAGAACATTTACAATTCCATGACAACAGAGCAAATCTGCTGAAGAAGATTGTGTGATTGGATCGAGAGCTTGTGAACAGCTACAAATCCACCTTGTAAGCTTGGTCTCATCATACTTAAGTGTTGACACAGGACACTTTTCCACTGGGAGTAATTACAAAAAACTTTTTATATCAATTCAGTGACAGTTTAACAGAACTTCAGCTTTGGCATTGTGCTCCACACTCACCTCCCCTCAGGCACAAATCGACCCCAAACTTTACCTTTGCTTTGTGGATGGTAGGCTAGACTTGTTTTGCCTACGGCCAGTGAAGCAGTAGGGGTATCTCTGACAAACATTCACAAGTAGACAGGTGAAGATACTATTACTTTTAATACAAGAAAAATACTTTATGGAACCAGGGTTGTATTTAGACAGGTATTATAAAGCTGGGGCACTCTATGAAATGTAAATAAAGATAGAATGCAATAATTTGAAAATACTTTTGGACCTATATTTAAAGGAGCAATAAGCGAAATTCATCATTTCTAGATTGAAGGAATTAAAAAATTGCTAAATGAAGAACTAGAGGTGTAATTTCATCTGGAGTATAGCATGACCGTGTTGGAGAGCAGAGGTAGAGGGAGGAGTGGCTCATGACACACTTTGTTTTGCTCTACAGGCAGTGCACAACAGCGAACCTAGCGGTGAAACGATTTCGCTTATTGCTCCTTTAACTGAATACAGTACAAAGACACAATATTTAATGTTTAAGTACTTTATATTTTGTGTTTCATAATGTGCCACAAATTTTTAATGGTAGACAGGTCTGGACTGCTGAAAGGCAAGTCTAGTACCTGCACTCTTTTACAATGAAGCCACACTGTTTTAATATGTGTAGAATGTTGCATGGCATTGTGTTGCTGGAATAAGCAGGGATGTCCCTGAATAAAATGTCGTCTGGATGGCAGCATATGTTTAAACACCTGTATGTACCTTTCAGCCATCATGGTGCCTCCACAGATGTGCAACATACCCGACTTACCAACACACCTTCATACCAATAATAAAAATCTAGATGGTTCTTTTCTTATTCAGCGTGGAGGATATGGCATCCATGACTTAAAAATAATAAATAAATAAATAAAAGTGAAATATGGACTTGTCAGACAACAGCACACTTTTCCACTTTGGGTCAGTGCATCTCAGATGAGCTTGGGCCCAGAGAGGTTGGCAGCGCCTCTGGATGTTGTTGATATATGGCTATGGCTTTGCACGGTAACTTGCATTTGTAGACACAGCAACTAACTGTGTTTACCAACAATACTTTTCCAAACTGTTCCCAACCCCATGTAGTACTATCCTTTATAAAGTAATGCCGGATTTTATGCCAGCTGCCTGAGGGATCAAACGTTACAGCCACTCAAAGCTGGTTTTCAGCTTTGCCCCTTATGTGCACAGATTTCTCTGGATTCTCTAAACCTTATGATGATATTATGGATTGTAAATGGATAACAAATCCTGATTTCCTTGTAATTGTGCACTGAGTAAACTTTCTTAAACTGTTGGACTACTTGCTCCTGCAGGTTTTTGTTTTTTTGAACATTTCCCCAGTCTTTTGTTGCCCCTGTCCCAACTTTTTTGTAACGTGTTGCAGGCATCAAACTTAGAATAAGTGTTTATTTACAAAAAACAATAAAGTTTATCATTTAGTCAGATAATCCCAGGAGTAATGTCCTTCTGGAACTTTTCTCCGCTTTTGAACAACATGGCAAAAATAATTTCAACTGAAGCGTCCTTTTAGTCGTGTTTTTCCAGAGCTTTCAACTTTATAAAGTTAACATTTAGTCAACACTCACCATGACTACGTAAAACTATTTAAATGCAATGCATCTGCTGCAATGTAGCAGTGTCTGACAGTGGTAAAACATTCTCTCATTTAAAATGAATGAACTCTGGGGAGTCCCATGTTAAACATGTCAAGTTGGATCTCAAATGAAGTTAAACATCTATTCCACAGAGTCCACCTGCAAATAAATAGAAATGAGGGCGTGTAGCTCTTAAGGCTGTCTAAGGTAATTGCTCAGCTTCTCTTACAACCATAGCCAAGTCTTAAGAAGCTGAGGCAGCACTGTAAGTAAAACAAGTAGTAACATGTTAGCATACAGTACAGATGCGTGAACTCCCACACAGCAGCTAGTACTCTCACTGCAAGCCACCTAGGGCATAGTACTGCAGTTTTATATGGTGTGGAAATGTCTGAGTGCACATATATCATGTGGCCATGCGCAATGACATACTGCTTTGCCCAATAGGCCAACAGAGACTCATCATAACATTGTGCAACCATACTCAAAAGTATAATTGAGGAAGGTAAAATTGGACAAAACAAATCAATAATGAAGCCCTGATAAATTTTGCAGCAGGCGATGTAACACCTTCTGGTGCCTGGGAACATGAAATCAGTTTACACTGACCAACTCCTTTTTAAAATTCCAGGTATTTTTCAGTGAAAAATAGGCAAGAAATAAAAACAGTGAGACTCAAATATGAATTATATACAGCTGTATCTATATGGTGGAGGAGAATAATTGTGTAAAAATGAGGACAAACAGAAAGAGGCAGGATTGACTCAGCACCAGCAAGCTCTTACTCCCAAAGACAAATCACCTTTTCCTGTTCTGTATACTGATCAGTGTGTCTGTGTGTGTGTGTGTGTGAGAGAATGTGGTCTGTCTTCTAATACGGACACACAAGTCAAGGTCATGCTCACATACCTAAACACACACAAACAGACACACACACACACCAATGCCCAGAGGCAGTGGGAAGCAATGAGTGGGCCGAGAGAAGGAAAACAAGAACTGAACCATCTTCATCTTCATTTACATTCAATTGAGAGAGGTTTATTGCAGCAGCTGCAGTGGTAGGAGGTTGAATCTAAGAGGAAGAAATAAATAAATGCAGACGCACAAACTGAAGCACTTACATTCTCAGAAAATGCAATCACTTTAAGTGTTAGCAGTGGTAATAACACAGCGCTATAGCCTCGGAGTCCTTTAAATCCAGCTGAGGACTGAGATGATCAATACACTGAATGAGTCAAAAATACTGGAATGCTCCCTATGAGAAAAGCTGCAAAAGATAAGAAACAAGAGCAGACAAAAATTAAAATGCCTTTTAGGTGTATCACAAGAGAATAGGAGGTGGTGAAAAGACTTGCAACACCTTCCTGGATATTTCTGCTTTAGTCAAAATTTAGAGGACAGTATGTCCAATCACCGTGGCAGCTGTTCAGACACTTTCTCCAGTTAGTGCCGTTTTCTCTGAGCTGCACAGTTAGCCTAACAGATGAAGGTCATTTCTAGACACAATTACAGGCCTGTAGAACTAATGCGCTGCCATTTCACTGCCGCTTTCCTCTTTTCAAACAAGTAATTTGGTGTTACAGTTCCATTTCAGGGCTATCAGTGTTACTAAAGCAATGAACAAAAGGTAAACTGGCAAGTGGGTAGACTGATCTTTGTCTACAAACATCTCTTTTCCTAAATTCCGTTACTTTCAGGCCACCCACAGGCTTCAGAAAGACAACTCTGAAACAGCATGTGTAGAGGTAAAGGTAACTGAATTTAAGACAGAACTAAAGAACTTTAAAAACACAGCACAGTCTAGCAATAACTGAGATTTAGGACAAAGGCTGAATTGAGGTGTTTTGGTCTTTGAATCATAAGAATGTTACAGTTAGAAATGCAAACACCTTCATTATCACGGGAATTATCACGACAGGTGTCAAGTAATTTAAACAAGTAACATCCATTTCCTTGAGTCAAACTATGAAAGTTGGTCAGATGTTTCTTGAGATCTTTTAACAAAATTTAACGAGAAATAGCCTCCTGTCTTATGGTTGTATGCCGCCACCAGCCAGTCAAGTTGCAATTTACATCCATGTCTATTCAGACTCGTATATATGTACGTATTAAAGACTTTGAAGGAATTCAATGAAAAGGTAAGTGTCCCTGCAAAACCCTCTCTCCGCCATGCACCATGCACAACTACTACGCAACTTAAAGAACAGCGCCCTCACCACCTCTGAAGAGTGCACATATTGCAAACACAAACGGAGAAGAAAAAAACAAACAAACAGTAAATTATGTAAATACAAATAAACTTAAATACGGCTCCTACAGTAAGTGAATAATTTAGAGTGACAAACATGCTGTACTCACTTATAAACTATTTTTACAGGAACAGAGGACTGACAGAGCTTCACCACATGATACAATGACAATAACTTGAATCTTAATATCAACAAAACCAATGAGCATTTGGTGGACTACCAGAGGAACAGGAGAGAACACACAGTTGTAGCCATGATGGTAGACAATGCTTTAAATATGGATGCTGCTGCAAAGAAGCTACATATTCTCAAAGCAGAAGTAGAACTGAGTAGTGGTATTCTAGAATAATACAACCAAATGTCTCCCTTTCTGTTTCTGAGTCATGATGTTGAATAATGGTAATGGCCACGTTTCCCAGTTAAGAGCGATCTTAGGACTTAAGAGCGCAGTTAAGAACGTCTTTGGTAAGAAGGGTCGCTAAGACAGGAGTGTTTCCCAGATGCCTTCTTAAAGGGATAGTGCACCCAAAAATGAAAATTCAGCCATTATCTACTCACCCATATGCCGACGGAGGCTCTGGTGGGGGGAGCAGCTAGCACACCTAATGGCTGACGGCGCCCCAGACTAACGTCCAAGAACACAAAATTGAAACCACAATATATCTCCAACATGCTCATCCGTAGTGATCCAAGTGTCCTGAAGCCCCGACATAAAAAGTTGTTTTGAAAAACGTCATTTGAACTCTGTTTTTAGCCTCATTGTAGCCTGTAGCTCTGACTGCTTCTCTGTGCTCTCGCAGAGTGACAAAATATGCTGAAGACATTCGCCAAAGCATCATCCTGAGCTGAAAGAACAGTTGAGTAAGTACAACAGAGCAGTCACTTTAGACATGTGGACTGATGATTATAGAAAAATAGGCTACCTCTGTCACACACTACACTATATCAACAACAACTGGGAGCTAGTGGAACGAGTGCTTTCTAAACCCTGAAATCCATCAATATTATATACAAACTCTATACTAAGCTTAGTATAGAGTTTTTTCCTGTGTATTTATGTACATATGTATATATATTCACTGGTAGCCTAATCTGTATATATTATTGATGGATTTCCATGTTTTAATTTTTTTCATTTGCCTTTGTTTTGTGCTTAGTATTAGCCATAATCTTGCTCCCTCTATTACACCACTCTAGACTTAAAAGACAAGCATGGATCGCCCCAACACCGTGCCACTGCCTGTGTCCCACCACCTGAGAAGAAATCCCGAGCAACGAGGGAGGCATTATCCGATGTCGAGGATTCCACTTCCAGCGATGATTCCTGCACCCAGGATGAAGTGGCCAAATACATCGACTTCAAGCCAAAGAAGGTGGATAATTTCGACATTCTCAACTGGTGGAAGGAGCATGCATCAGTCTTCCCGGATTTGGCACACATTGCTCGTTCGATCTTGTCAATTCCAGCTTCAAGCGCAGCAAGTGAGCGAGACTTTTCCACGACTGGATTTGTGATCCAAGAGCACAGAAGCCAGTTAAAACCAGGGACAGTGGATGACATTCTTTTTCTGCATAGCAATCTAAAGAGATACTGAGCTGCAAGTTTGCGTCAAAGTGGCAAGGATGTCTACTGCAACACTGCATTAGTTTCTTGGCTGCATCCTACTCACTCATGCCATGGTTGCCACTAAAAAAAAGAAGTATTTTTTACATTTGGGTTTATCTTTTTTCTTGCACACGTGTGTTGATGTTTACAATGCTGGATTAGTTACTTTTCCTGCCAGTATGTCCACCATGTTTACAATGCTGGATTAGTTACTTTTCCTGCCAGTATGTCCACCATTGGGTCTATATTTGTTTATTAATCCATGCTATTTTGCCCTCAGGCAATCTATTGGCCAATCACATTAGGTCACTAATATGTTTGTTGCAGGATTACAGTGGCTACAGATGATAGATTTTCTTGGTTCCTTTTTAGAGCTCCTTTGTAATAAATTGCTGTTGTGGTGTAACAATCATTTCACCCAATATAAGAATTAGTGCATACTGGAGACATTGCCTACTCTGTAAGAACACAGTGATAATTATACCAGCAATCATATGTTTATTTTTTTCAGCTGCCTACTAGTCACAGTTGTGTGGCATGAACCAGATCTACCTCAGTTTATCTATTTAATGTGTTATGTCACTGTACTGGTTTACTTGTACTGATTTATTTTGGTATTAGCCAGCCTGGCTTTAAGAACACAGAGACATGTTCTTTTTTTTTACCTCTTTTTCTTTAATTTTTGAGCTGGTCTTAAAATCTTACTTGTACTTTCCATAATGGCAGTTAAAAAAACAGTATTCTGCCAGTATATTCTGTCAGTAGCCTATTCTGCCTTCAATAAAGTGGTGTGCTGAACGCAAGCATTCAGTTATGCATTATTGTTCACCTAGTCTCGCTCACCAGACCTTTCTCAAGAAAAGAAAGGTCTGGCTGGGCCGACTCTCACTTTAAGATTGGAGAAAAAAAACGCCCCGGCTGCTTGTATTTCTTTCAACCAATCAAAATCGTTCTGGGCGGTGCCACAGCAACGGTGCGCTTGCAAAAATATTGCCGGGGGGAAACAGGTTTTGGTGTAACACACCCACAAAAATATCACCTACAGGACGCGAACCATGGCAGAAAAATGGCTACATGCCCGCAAGATCAAACACCGCAAAAGTTAGTAAAGGACGTGTTGAAAACGGTTGAAAACTGCTACACAAC
>NC_065515.1:37503776-37514258 GCF_006386435.1 Epinephelus moara | reverse complement strand
ACTGGCACCTTAACTGTGGCGATATGCTGTTCAATATTCAGCCAATATGACCCAAAATGATTACTTTAAATCCGGGTTACGGGTCGGGCTGCGGGTCGTGTTTCAACAGGTCGGACTGGGTTGCAGTACTAATTGGCCTGATGCGCGGGTTTGTGGTTCGGGTGCGGTTTTGTACATCCCCGGGGCGGGGCGGGGCGGGGCAGATCTTGAAAACTGGACCCGTGCAGGACTCTGGCTCAGGGTGATCGGTGATGCACGGTCTCTGAAGAGCAGCAGTCTCGTCAGTACTGATGTCCAGATTCTCAAGTGCAGGCATCGCCAATTCCCAGTCTGAGCTCCTCATCCGTTGGCATTGCTTTGCATTTGAAACAACTACACCACCAGATTTCCAGTGCTCGACTCCGGTATTCTGCGGCTGGCTGAGGGTTAGTCTCATGAGCTGCGGCAGCTGCTTCGTCCAGTAGCCTGAGTTCCACGTCCGTATACTCAGGCTCAAACAAATACGGCTCAACAAAAAAATGCTGTTCCTCCTCAATTTCAAAGTCTTCAGGCATGTTGGGCTGTCCTTTGCTAAAAGACCGTAGTGCAAATTATCTTTTAGCTACTGTGGTTACCGTTGTCTCTGCGGTGCACGTAGCACGTGATGTAAACACGGGTGAGCAAAGCTCATGCTTTCGCTGGTCTCACGCAAGCACGAACACGTGAGCGCGGAGCACAGAGAAGCAGTCAGAGCTACAGGTTACAGTGAGGCTAAAAACAGAGTTCATATGACGTTTTTCGAAACAACTTTTTATGTCGCGGCTTCAGGGCGCTTGGATCACTACGGATGGGCATGTTGGAGATATTTTGTGGTTTCAATTTTGTGTTCTTGTTAGTCTGGGGCGCCGTCAGCCATTGGGTGTGCTAGCCGCTCCCCCCGCCGATCTCCGCAAGGGATGTGAGGACTCTAAAACTTTACCTGAGCCTCCGTCGGCGTATGGGTGAGTAGATAATGGCTGAATTTCCATTTTGGGTGCACTATCCCTTTAATGCCCTTCTTAGGATCGCTCTTACGATCGCTCTTTAAGACGCTTTTAACAGGAGTTGACCACTACCGCGGTGCTGAAACTAAATCAATTGATGTCAGGCACATCGATCACCCATCACTTCATCAGCACATATGTCACACACAGCGCTGCTACCTAACGCACTAATTCCCTGCTGCTCGTTTGTATGTGTGTTCTAATAATTCTAATGAAAATCTAAGACGATAAATATTTGTTAATGATCTATTTTCATGACGAAAACAAGACTACAACTAAATAAGAAGTAGTCTTGGTAAGAGAGGAATGTATTGTATTGTAATGTATTATATTTAAAGAAAAAAACTCAGACGCTTTGCTGAGGCTGGTGCCGTCTCCCACCACCTCCAGGAAACTCCCCACTGCGTAAAAACGCAGCGCAGCCAGGCACTGCACCTCCGGGCTGAGGGTGAAATTGCACCGGGTTGCCCTCCAGATGTGTGGAGACACTAGTTGATGAGGCAGTGTATCTCAGCCGGTCAGCCGGTACTTTATTTGGACAGCCCGGTCTGACAGCACGTCGAGTGGGCTGAAGTGCTGACGCACAAATGCATTTACATATACGGTTTGGCTTCGCACATGGTGATGCTGTTGGTTAGCAGCGAGAATATGCTGTAAAGCAGCCATGGTATCTCACACGTGTGACGTGGCAACGCCTTTATATAGAGTAGCGGGTGGAGCGTCCTTTGATGAGGTTCCAGCTGAGCTCAATTACACCTGTCAGTTGCCTGATGTCTTTGAAATGTTGCAGGTTTGGAGGGTGGATGTGTTTCTGTCAGATGTGGGATATGTGCGGACAAATTATGATAAATGATAGTCATGATGATTCATTTTATTTGTGTGCCTGATGTGCACAGCACATAGAGGAACACACTTGTTATTCCTCATACTTATTTTTCGTCTTATTATTATTTTTCTTCCGCTAGATTTCGGTGCGTAACTTGTGCCACAGCTTTGAGCGCACATAGGGTCTTCATAAAACATATAGATTCAAGACTCAAGTGTTTATTGTCATATGCACAGTAAGGACACGTGTTTCCCTGCAGAATGAAATTTATTCTTTTCTGTCACCAATTAATGCTAAACAATATAAATCTGAAGTATGAAATAGATCACAATATATACGGTGCACACTGTTTTAATATCTCCTTACTCAGTGTAATATTAATTTGCCTGCCGCGGCTGGATCTGTGAGCGTTTGGTCGCTAAGAAGACTATTAAAAATGGGTCAGCTCGATCTTACAACTCCTTCTTAGTGAAAGATCTTCTTAAGCTAAGAGCGATCTGGGAAACGCGTTTTTCTTTCACGGGAGGCTTAAGAGCGTTCTTAAGAAGCTCTTAGTGCTAAGAGCGATATGGGAAACGCGGCCAATAACGTTTTTCAAAGATCAGAAGTTGACCTTTGACCATTTTGAGGAAAAATGTCATCACTTCATCATTTTATCCTATTAGACATTAGCAGATGAATTCTTGAGTTATGGCCAAAAACCTGTTTCATGAGGTGATAGTGAACCTAACCTTTGACCAAAATCTAATCAGTTCACTGTTGAGTCCAGATGGATGTTTGTGCCAAATCTGAGGGTAATCTCTCCAGGTGTTCTTGAGATATTGCACTCATGAGAATGGGGCGGACAGACGGATAACCTAAAAACATACTGTCTGCAGCCTGCTGTGGCCAGCACGGAGAAATAAAAAGTCAGTCAAAGCAGGACTTGGACAAATAATACAGGACCCCAAACAGCTGCAGAGACATAACCTGGTGCTGTGCAGATGTTTTATTTGAAGGGTGCTTCTTTAACCTTCTCGTTTATGAGTCACACTGGGAGGAGACAGCGTCTGGCCAAGCTGTGGGGGACACTGTTATGTGTTGAGACTGTCAATGATTAAATCTGGCTCATGTTGTTTTCCTCAGTATTTTGAATGGAGCCCAGCACTGTAATAATGCAGAGAACCATGGGGTCCCTCTGATCTGGGTGTGGGAAGAGACTCAACTGGCTGTGCAAAAAATGTTTTTTTCTGGACTTCACAGTAACTGTTAAGAGCCTGCAGCTGGTTTCATGAATCTGGTCAGATGATCCAGATTACAGAGATGAAATCCTGGTTACAGTTGAAACAAAATACCACATCATGAGCACTTAAAAAACATCTGAAAGGTGGTGTACATTTCAAGTTTTATAACAAATTGGTACAACTACTTAACATCTATGAAGCACATTACTGACATATCTGTATTTGGTTTTGCCAGTAGTCAGGCTATGTTAGAAATCCCTCCCTCTTTCCCATACAGTGCAGTGTACATTTAATTGGTTTTATTGCAGTGTCTCAATTTTGCATGTAAACTCACTATATCAACTATACAGTTCCCTCAAAATGTCTCCCAATGGAGCTACATAATGTCCATGGCAAGTATTCTACTTCCTGCTAACAATCTCACAATGTGTCACATTTAATAGATGCTAAGATTAATGTTGTGCGACTGCAAAATGCTGCAGATGTGTCCCTCAATTTACAGCTGCAACTGCTTACATTTCTTTGAGCTATCCTTGTCTGAGATTCCTGCTGCAACCCAAGTTCAATGGAGGTGAATGTCATTTTGTTTGTGGTACTCAAATCATTTGGAAAAGGCCACCAGATAAGAAAATGTCACCCACAGTCTTTTCAGAAACAGTCAGCAGGTAACTCTAAATAATCCTCCAACCTCTCTGTGTTTTTATCAATGGAAAAATGATCCCTGTGAAAAGAGTCTACAGTCGCTCTGTAGATTATCTGAACGAACCAGGAAATGCTTGAGTTTTTCAAAGGTATTCTTTTAAAGCTTTGAGGAGGGTTAATCAAATTTCCTTCATTTCCATTATAGTGGAGTTGTGGCAGAAGCCCAAACACACCTAGCTCAAAACCTGGACACAAAACAAAACTCCAAGACCACTTCTTTTATGATTTGAGTGAACTGACCCTTTAAATGTTACCAGCTCTATACTACACGAGAGTTTTTGTTTGAGGGAAATTGTTCTTTCTATTTCTTTTTTCTTCCATGAGTTCGTCCCCTTTGGGGAATTGAGCACACTATCAAATTTGACTGGACAGTCCATTAGCTCGGAGCACAGAGGAACAGGATGCTGCTGAGACAGAGATTGTATAGGACTGAATGAGGTTGTGAAAAACTTTATGGGCTTTCATGTGTGTGTTGGCTGTGTGTGTGCATAGTGAGTGTGCGGTGTGTAATCAGCATGGCACGAGTACACTGAAATATCAAAGCAAAATGTTTGGAGCATGTGTGTGTGTGTGTGTGTGTGTGTGTGTGTGTGTGTGTGTGTGTGTGTGTGTGTGTGTGTACGCTCCAAATCAGAGCTTGCTTTCCATATCACATAATCAGGGTGTTTCTAGAACACACAAACATTAGATTGACTTTAATTGGGTGGGTGTGAACTTCTCACTGGAGAGGTCTGAAGTGAGAATGGAGGGGCAGAGACAAACACTTCCACAACAGACTGTTTGGTGTGTGTGAGGGCGGCCTGCTTCTCAGTGGATGACAGCAATTACCATGGTTGAAGACCAGAAAAGTTATAATCCGAGACAGATAACTGTATGTACACACACATATACAATACACACACTCTCACTACATTCCAATATTCTCTGAAACACACACTCACAGAGAAAAGCTGCAAGACACCAAAGCAAAAACAGCAGCAATATCTGCTTTTTTAAAGATTTTTGACCACAGTGCAGGATATTATACAACAGATACATAAACACCAGTGTCTATGAAACCAAGTAAAAGAAACTCCTCAAACATATCTATTCATATTTCTCTGTTCTCTGTAATGCCATATCAGGGGACATTCATGTAAACACTGATACAATATCTTCTACAAGAGGTTTATATCAGTGGATTTATTGGCATAGCTCAAATTACAGCCATCTGATTTTGAGGGACTATATCACCCAATGTAAAGCTCCAGTATGAGGATTTGAATTCAGTCATGATGAAGTTGCCACTTATTCTTAGTACATTCAGTTTATTTTTCAAAATGTAAATACAACTATTATTATTACTATTATTTATAATCTATACATTATTACCCTTTTTCCCCTACCATGACAGCCAACCCTCTAACGGGAGCCCCCGCTCCCCCTGAAATAAATAAATAAATAAATAGCATTTTATTTATGTTATTTACCTAATTTATGTGCACTTGTTTGATTTCAGCTTAGTGTGAAATTCTTTACTGCATTTTGATGTCATTCGTCATTGTGCAAGCTGCTCATCCCTCTATGTTTACCAAGAGCGGGGCTTTGCCCATCTACACACAAGAAATGGAGCACAGGAGAGGACAGACAGGTGAAGTGAACACAGGTTGACAACACCTTACTACATTATGTGCAATAAAAGCAAGTTACCAACTAGAATCCTCGCCTCGCAGTTGTATGCCTCTGCAAACCAGCAAACTTGCACTTACAGTTTATATGCATGTCTGAAAACATGGATGCATCACACACATCTTTCTCCCGGCAGCAGAGAAGATCTATACAATCAGCCCAGTTTCTAGGTGGGCACCCAAGATTAATGTCACCAATTCAGTATCTGACCAAATGTAACCACTTCTGTTCCTGAGTTATAACGTTAAATAGTGACCAGAAAATTGCATTTGCAGAACATTATTTTGTCACAGTGAAACTTTGTCATAATTACCGTATGAATTCTTGCATTATGGGCAAAAACTTGTTTTGTTAGGTCACAATGACCTTGACCTATGAACTTCAACCCCCAAAGTCTCATCAGGTCATCACTGACTCCAAGTGGATGTTTGTACAAATGTAAAGAATACCCTCTATGTTTTCTTGAGATACCGTGTTCACGAGAATGGGACATCTGAAGTCACAGTGACCTTGGCCTTTGACCTTTGACTACCAAAATCGAATGAATTCATTGTTGAGTCCAAGTGGACATTTGTACCAAATCTGAAGGTAATCTCTCCAGGCGTTCCTGAGGTAGCACATTCAAGACAAGGGGGTGGACTGACAGACAACCCTAAAACATAATACCTCTGGCCACGGCTGTCGCCAACACTGAGCCATAAAAAACAAAGATGGACAGAGACCAGCTGTGATCTGATGACAAATGGCATATAGGTAGGTAACACATTGAAGGGACCTAAAACTCTGTGTCATTGGGCGAAGTTTTTTGCAAAAAAATTAGGTTTGACTCATATCACAAACATCCAGATATATCAGTTCAATCAGTTTGAACAAATGTATTATCAAGTAAAAAATAACAATAGCACACAGATGTGTTTGCATAAATAAAGTTGTTTTCTAGACCTCTAACTGCAGCGATAATAACCAACTGCTTCCATGTGCCATCTGTTCTTCCTGGGACTAAGTGAGTTATGAAATACGGAGGAGGGAGGAATTTTCAAAAGGTTTTGCAGATACACTCACCACTTAATGTGTTAATGTACACAAAAAAAAATAACCACGAGGACCCTGTGATTTATTGTACCTTTGACATCACCTTAAGGTATTTTTGATCCCTTATCCTTAAAGCAAAAGTCATAGATACTGCAAAGTATCTTCTAAGATCTTAATCAATGGATCTATTCTTTGCTAATATTATTTTAAATCAACAGCTTGAGACCAGGCAGAATAATTTGCTTCTCAAGAAAAGAACTTCAGACGCACAGTTACCTTGGTACCTCCCGTTTTTTCTGCACTTATTTGTGGAAAAATCATTCTGAGACATAAATAATGCATCCATACATAAATGAAACAGCTTGTTTCAGTTTATACATTATGTAGTATGGAGTTATTTAGTACTCTGGACATGGAAACTGTGCTGTTATACCCCTCCAAGGTCTCTGCTCCCAGCCCTGCAGCTCCTGGGTGGCCTCAAGTCATAACGGTGTGTGCAAGTGTGTATGTGTGCTTCAGAGACAAATAAAGACCTGGTGTGTATTTTTTTTAAAATTGGATGTCTGTCTTGTGTGTATGTGGATGTTTGCCCACAACTTTGTGAGCATGGGAGGAAAAAAAAAAAAGAAGTGTTCAGGCTTCCAGTTTGATGTGTGTGGGTGGGTGCATGTGCTTGATCCAGGGGATTCTGATACACTCCTGACTGAGTTGGTCTGCTGCTTTTGCCCCGAGGCTGTGGCTCTCCAGCAGGTGGAATGTAAAATACACACAGACACACACACAGACACACAGACACACAGACACAGACACAGACACACACACACACACACACACACCCTGTCTGTGTGTGCAATGAGACAGGGAAGAAAGAACTGCACCTGTAAATGTTAAGTGAAAACAGCAACAGCAAAGATCTCCATCCTGGCTGAAACTTTCCAACTACCATCAGTGTCCTCTGCTGCTGTTGTAATGAACATGACCAGCGTTTACACTAATGCCTCATGCAGCAGCAAACTCTTCATTAGCAATGTTTTGCCATAGTTTGTTTATTGGTATGAGCAAATCAGCATTGCATTAACTGGCTTGCAAACTCATATTGAAAAAAAATGCAGCTCGACGGAGAAGAAGAAGACTTTTTACTCATAGTTCCATTAACAAAATGGTTTCAAGTCTCAATTATAGTGCTAAAATGTTTGTTCAACCAAAAACAACCCTTCCATTTTCATTCCCTTAAGGGTAATTCTAACTGATGAAAACATACAATCTGTAATACCTTGACACCATGAAACTGCAATATTTTCTGAGACAGTTATAGTACCATGACAATCTCATACTGTTACAACCCTAGCCTATGCTATTGTCAACATATTTGTGTGTGCCACCTTTGCTGAACAACATGACTGTGAGCTTCTGGGCAAAAGAAAGGTAAGTCTCTTACATGCAGCGTTACAGATATATTTAACATTAGGTCATACATGACATTGTCGATGACAGAGTTAACTTCTAAAGTGTCCATTATGTCACATTCTTCTCATCAGTCCTGGTTAACACTTGGTGTTGAGACAGACTTACATATGCAGCTCAGCTGGAAAAGCTCTCCTTCAGCTTCAGCATGCAGTTTATCTTCAGATAACTTTACATTAGACAGCACATGTATTTTTCACTTGCCTGTTAGGACAACTGCACGAGGCAATCCCATTGCCCAAACCAAGCATCAGTCTCTGAGATTCAAAATTGTAGCAAATGCATGAGTGCCAAACTTTCAGTTCATTGAATGGCCACTTGAGGCTGGCTCCAAAACAGAGTCAACCTCCATAGACTCCCATGTTAAAATGCCCAACCTTACAGCAGAAATTAACATGTTCACAGCTTGGTACAAAAAAAGTTTTGGTTTCTATAGCTAACTTCAACATTTATGGCATCTGTACAGGGGGTGAGTTTTTATTTAAATTTCTATTTTAACTCATCCATTTACATTTTCTTAAGGCTCGAAGTTATGCATATTAAAGGGGGGTTTGAGTGACGGGTTGTTTGCAAGGCATTGCTCCAGTCTATAGCCACATTTACACTGCCTCTTCAAGGTGGGAATTTCACACTGTTATGCTACCTCACCTTTCTGTATAACCGGTACAGTTGCAGAATTGGAGTCAGAGTTGTCTCACCTTTAAGACAGCATTTAAGGCAGTTACAGTACTGAGCAGTTCGCAGCTAACACAAAGAAGAAGAACAATGGCCGAAAATGTCTGCAAATTGGGAAAACAATAAGGTCCGGGAGCTCCTTACCCTCAGAGCAGAGGATGAGTTAAACTGCCATGTAACAGGCACATTAAATGATTGTTAATGCTGTACTACGCCACTGTTATTGTTTAGAAAGTGCTGCTGACACATTTATTATTACATTTATGTCACACTAGAGGCTGACGCTGTTGTGTCACATGGTTGTGTCACATTTCTTCTGTTTTAGCTTCTCTGCACTGGCTCCCTGTAAAATCGAGAATTGAATTTTTAATCCTTCTCCTAACTTACAAAGCTCTAAATGGTCAGGCTCCGTCATATCTACGAGAGCTCATAGTGCCCTATTATTCCACCAGAACACTGCGCTCTGAGAATGCAGGGTTATTCGTGGTTCCAAAAGTCTCCAAAAGTAGATCAGGAGCCAGAGCCTTCAGCTATCAGGCTCCTCTTCCTGTTTTGGTCCAGGAGGCAGACACCGTCTCAACATTTAAGACTAGACTTAAGACTTTCTTTTTGATAAAGCTTATAGTTAGGGCTGGCTCAGGCTTGTCTTGGACCAACCCCTGGTTAGGCTGATATGGGCCTAGTCTGCCGGTGGACCTCCTATGAAACACAGAGCCCCTTCTCTCCTTCTTTCTCTCTCTCCTTAGTTTCTGAAAAATTGGTTATTGTTCATTTGCTAACATTTACGTCCTATTTCTGCACATCACTAACTCTGCTTCTTCTGTGGAGCCTTTGTGCTCGACTGTCTCGCAGATTCCCTTGAATTGCAGCTATGCCTGGATCGTGAGACATCGCTGTGCTGCTGCTGTGGTTCTGCCTGATGCTTCCTACTGCTGCTGTTATTATTAGTCATACTTCTACTGTTATTATACACATAAGATTATTATTGTCACATACATACACTATCATATGTTAATATATACTAACAACATATGCCACCACAATTACTGTTAATATTATTATAATATAATTACTAAAATTAATGTTATTGTAGCTATTATCATCACTGTCTGCCCTGCATCTCTCTGTCTCTCTTTAATTCTTTTATTTTATATACTTTATTAATACCCAAGGGGAAATTCAATCTTTTCACTCCGTTGTCATATAGAAACAGGACCTATACATGCATTAAATGGAGAGATAGGGGGTGGGGGGTTCGGTGCCTTGCTCAAGGGCACCTCGGCAGTACCCAGGAGGTGAACCGGCGACCCTCCAGTTCCCAAGCCAAGTCCCCTATGTATCATTTTGTCATATGGATCACCATTTTTTTTCCCAGTTAAAGGGTTTTTTTGGGGGGAGTTTTTCCTTATCCGCTGTGAGCTCTACAGCGCAATCTCTATGTCAAGTTTGGAGTTTACTTGACACAGGCAAGTGTTAATGTTGAGCCCTGCTGCTTTTAGTACAGCGGATTAGCAGAGAAATTGTGCACTTTTTGAAAAAAGCATGAAATTTCTACCATAGTTTGTACATACCATAAGGTTTATTTTCAGATGTGGAGGGAAGTCAGATTTGACCTCTGAGGCCTAAACTAAACAAGCGGGTCATGTTGGCTTCCATTATATCGAGCTCTCAAGAAAGGAATGAAAGCGTATCGAGCTCTCAAGAAAGGAATGAAAGCGTCTGTTGTTCTATTGCTCTCTTAAAGGTAGGATCTGGGGGATTTTCAAACAAAACAAAATATAGACATATACAAATGAAATCCTGCTTAATCATCACCTATGGGCTTCTACTCATGTGTGGTGGTGACTCTGTTTGCAGAGCTCCTGCCCTT
>NC_065515.1:37500289-37500412 GCF_006386435.1 Epinephelus moara | reverse complement strand
ACCCTAAACCTAGTTGGAAATGACACCTTAAATGTTTTTCTATTGTGTTTGGTTCCAAAGTTAAGCATATTTGAATATTATTGGCGGCCATCTTGAATTTGACCTCTCCCGGGCCTCAGAGGT
>NC_065515.1:37484939-37500274 GCF_006386435.1 Epinephelus moara | reverse complement strand
AAATGACACCTTAAATGTTTTTCTATTGTGTTTGGTTCCAAAGTTAAGCATATTTGAATATTATTGCCGGCCATCTTGAATTTGACCTCTCCTGGGCCTCAGAGGTCAAATCTGACTTCCCTCCACATCTGAAAATAAACCTTATGGTATGTACTAACTATGGTAGAAATTTCATGCTTTTTTCAAAAAGTGCACAATTCCTCATAATTTGAAAGCTTATCCGCTGTACTATTTACACCACTTTCTCTGCTGCCCACTACGCAGTTGCTCTCACTTGTTCTTCGATGACAAACCATAAAATTAAACAACAACAACAAAAATCACCAACAGCAATGCACTCATGCAATTGCCAGTTGCCGGTATATTCGTTCAATTATCCTATGCATCACAAAAGTCACTAATACAAAGATTTCACAGGTAAAATGGGAGACTTGAAAGGTATGGCTCACTGCAGTAAATACATATTTGTATTAATGGACTGGTGGCATAGATGGCATCCTTGTGTGCATGCACTAGCATTAGATACAACAAAAGGAGTGAAAAAACTCAAAGGGACCTTTAAATTAAAAAGGAATATCATTATCCCTTCGGCAAGGACACAAGTCTGAGAATGTTGTTCCGTGGAAGGGCACTGCAATCAAATAGCATGCTGGCTCAACCCTAAACATGCATCCAGTCTCTCCAGCCACTCATACTGACTCACAGGCCCTCGAAAGCAGCTACACTGGTTCACTGACTTGTTCAGTTTATATCCAAATGACAAAACTTTTCACATCACTGCAAATATTTCACCTGACTGCACAAAAGAGTACTTACTGTGCAATATTCATTTTGTGTAATGAAAGAAAAACAAATAGATGTCAGGACCTGATTTAAACATCCATTTCATATATTAGAGGATCTGATGACTCGTGACCATGCAGTGTTCCTGTAGCTGT
Source organism: Epinephelus moara (assembly GCF_006386435.1). Lineage (NCBI taxonomy): Eukaryota > Metazoa > Chordata > Actinopteri > Perciformes > Serranidae > Epinephelus > Epinephelus moara. Next base: position 37,499,336 of record NC_065515.1, on the reverse strand, counting down.
ATAGATGAAAAAGAAACAGATGGTATGTGCAGCCAAGGAGTCGAGCAGACATTTCCTCCGATGTATAATTGAATCTCATCTCTGATGCAAATTATGGCAGCGTAAACCTTTTCTACAGCAGATTTGGTCTTGAATTGTTAGAGATCATTTTACTCACTCTGATGGAAAATATACAAAGAGATCAGTGCATAAGGGTGTACTCCATCATCTTAGCGTGAGTCAGGCTCTCACTCTATTCAAAAAAATCATTTCAAAGGAATTTCCAATGACATAGAGGGTAATGTTTCCTTTGAGAGAGTCTCAGACATTATGGACCATTACGGCAGGCCACAGAATCCCAGACACAGGTGTGATTCAAATGTACATGTCTTAGACATACATGCCTTATAATCCTAGCAGGTTACACAAAAGTTTCTTACTGCAACATCCCCTTTTTTTCTCTTTCCTCTCCTCTTTCAAAGGTTCTCTATATTTCAGCAGAAGTTTCTCAAAGAAAATTAGATGCATTTGTGATCCATAATTACATTAGTAGACCTGTTGAGTGTAATTTACAGCTTAAAATTGTTCTAAACATGATGGTCAAACTACTGTTCCTTTGACATTAACAATTATACAAAATGACAGTTTTTAAGGACAGGTGTGTTTGATTTAGCAGGAAGCTACAGCAGATTGCTATAATTGTGCACCACTGACTGGGTCATGTCTACTCACAGGTTGCATGTGGCTGCAAGTGACCTGATTTACCCGCACATTCAAACAAAGCCTTAATCAAAAGGACACATGATGCTCCTATTCAAAGCAAAGGGCATCTGAGAGCATCACAGACAACAGCACAGTACAAGAAAGGCCGAACATGCAAGAGCGTTACATCCTTCTCACTGCAACAGAACAATAAAGGTGCTTACAGCTGCTGATCTGTTTGTTCTATGCGGGTAAAGATGTAGTATATCATTATGGCAAATCACATATGCCAGTCAAACTTGTGCACAGTATTGTTTCCCTCTATAGTTTCTGAGGTTGCCATAGTTACATGAGAAGTTGAAATAGCTGAATCACCATAAACTCAACAGTGTTAAAGAGCTGTACACTTCAAATTAGCAGCTGCTGTATTTATATTGGAATATATTTGCTTTTATTTTCTTTTTTCTTGTAAAACAAATTGTCACCTCTTCAGTCATTATTTGGTGAACTGCTCACAACTCACGTCCACACTAAGGCCACAATCTGTGATCTGGCGTCACATGTTGACACTGCACCATCTTTTGGGACATTTGGGAACAACTGATTTAGAGCACTATTTAATATTAATGTAGCACAGGCTGTGGCTCAAGTTGAGAGCTGTTAGATGTGGAGTGTCCAGAACATTCTGCATCCTGCCTGGGATGACCACTTCTCACCACACTTTGCAAAGAACTGAGAATTATCCCATTGTCCAACAAAATAATCTACAATAGGGATGAACTAATCCATCTCTTTCAGCCCCAATACAAATACTGACACCTGGGCTTTGGGTACCGGCTGATACCGAGTACCGATCTGATACCAGTGTTTGATTCATAAGCTGTATGCCTCACCATGCAGAAGTAACTGGGATCATTCTTTTATGCAACATTAGCCTTGACTTAAACATCGGTGTCCTAACTTTATTAAACAAAAAATTTAACAAATGAATACAAAGAAATACATTTGAAATACCTCCAAACAGCTGACATGTTTGTTGTTAGCTCCCTCAGCTTTGTGGTCCAGCTACTTGAGTCAGTATCGGATCGGTGCATTGGATCGGTGCATCCTTAATCTACAACAGTTCCACTCTTTAGAAGTGACATTATACACAAGTACTATGATTGATAGTAGTTTGATGTCACTGACAGCTGAAAGCAGCTGTGAATCAAGCACTCATTGCTGCTGGAGCACAGTGTAGGCACACAGCAGACAATGGACCAATATACTGACAAAGGCACTTAAAAACTGTATTCAGTAAATAATAGTGAAGCCTTCTCGTGCAAACAGAGAGCTTCACTTATACTGGTTGTCATAAGCCACTCTCATCTTGGAGTGTTTGTTGCTTTTGGAGGAGGAACAATGTGACTTCATGGCTGTTTGAGAGCTGTCACAGTTCTTTACATCAGCATCATCTTTGGAAATGTTTTCTTGTAGCAGAAGTATTTAGATGAAATGAGATGTATTCAGATACATCCTGCACATTGACAGCAGCAATGGACCCGCCTTCTCTAACTGCAGTCTGACATTCTCTGACTGACACTGTTGGAGCAGGTAGTGGTGGCAGTGTAAACGTTCTTACAGCTAAATGCTGTATTATGTATTAAGTCTATGTTTATGTCAGTGTGGCTTGTTTTACAGAACAGTACATAAATCACTCAAGTGTGTGCACACTTGTGACTGATGAATATGTATGAGGTTGTGTCTCTCTTTGTGTACATGGTTCTGAGAAGCAGATTCTTGCATGTTCTCGACTAGGGGTGTAAGTCACCAGCTTCATCACGATATGATATTATATCAATTTGTTTGGATGACGATACGATGTTTGCCGATATCACAAAGTCTGTCACGATGTGATTTTGATTCGATTCGATTCGATTCAGGAGCCTGCGATCGATATGACGCAATACCATATGCCCATCTAACACAATCATTTACATCAACTCACAAAAACAACTAGAATATGATTTTATCATTTTATTTCTGAGCTCTGTTTGTTGTTTGAGCGGAGGCACGCAGACGTGCTATGTGAATTTCAAAATAAATGTGTATCTTTAAGATGACGATATGGATCGATGTTTTCATTTTGCATCGATATAATCGGATCGTTAATCAATAAATCGATGTATTGATGTGGATCGATGTATCGTTACACCCATATTCTTGACTACCTGTTAATGTTTGTACATGTATGCTACGCTGTTCTATGCTCATGAGAAACACCGTCTTAGACCCTCAGAGTGATTGTGTTGAATGTGTCTTTGGGCTACATCTGCTTTATAGTAAGCAACTAATAAATGAAGTTAGTGGATGAACTAAGTGTCCTTAGCCATGTTTACAAGTAAATGTGTAAATGCATTTGAGTGCGACTCTGCCAGCACTGATGTTGAATAGGAGGTAGTGGACAGCAGCCTCAGTGGCAGTGAGCCAGCAGCTCCAGCTAAAAACTGGCTGGAGATGAAAAGGAATGCAGAGAAGAAATGCAAAGCGCTCCGCTTAACCCTCCCAAATGATTTAGACATACGGCGTCCAGCCGCTGTGAATCTGAAAAACCCACACAGGAGCATTTAAAACACTTTGATATGCATTTTCTCCCTGCATTTGAAAAGCCAAATGTGAATATGTATCATTTTATCTTATGAGCCGCATTAATTCAAAGGCATCAGCAAAAGGTTACATTCACACTATATTTTCTCACACGGAGATTTCCAGTGGCTGAGGGAAGCCTTCTGATTTGCACTTTAACGATATGAGGCAGACACACGTGCTAAATCTTCCCCACATTTACATTTACAGGTTCATCTTTCTTCTCCTCTCTAACTAGACAGCACACGCCATGGGGTCACTTTTCAAATAAAATCTGGATACGCGATACTCAAGCTGAGCGTTATAAACTGCACTCCTTGCATATTGACAACAAATTAACTTCCAGTGTAACATAACTTTGAAAGAAGCCAAGAACATAGATATCACAGTAGTTACAACTGTTTGGTTATGATGTGACCTGTGGGAAGTGCACAGCTGAAATGTAACATGTATTCATAGAGGAATGTAGTCGATTATTAATTGAAACTAATCAGTCAAGGCCACCTGAGGACACACTGACTGATAATAGAACAAGGTTTAAGGGACTGACTGTTTCTCTCATTTGGCATGACTCAGGGTTTTTCCACAGAGGTGGGACACTTACTGAATTAACACCTGCCTCTGGTAGTGTTGTGTATTGAGACTGTGTTCTGTACGGGAATGGGGCCAGGACATATCCCTCTGCTGTGGCTCAGCAAGGAAACACTGTCGGTGACTGTGACCAATAACTCTCTCAACGTACCTATGGCATGTGACTGTTGTATACAGACAGATTGAACCTACTCTATATATGACATGCATTTTCGTTGTGTTTAATGATACAGATTACACATATCTCAATGCAGGTTTATTTTGTTTTAAACTGGGGAAGCAGAACATATATCGGGCTGCTAAATTATCGGCTGATAATGGGAAATTTATGTTATTATGTATTATTCCAAAATGAAAGTACAGCTGATAAATAGCTTTAACATTATCAAGCCAGTCTGCTTTCATTGACTTTAAGAGAGCACCATCTACACACCCTGACACAGCAGGTGGTGGTATAACTTTCAAGTTGGTTTGTGAGCCGCCAATTAACACAAAGACGTAGAAGAAGGACAAGCGCAGCGCTGACGCTGACTGGAGAGCCAAAAATAGATCAGCAAACTTCTTGCTGCTGTTTAACAGGTTAGACGCAGCGCTTGAAGGACCGTCTCCAGAGCTGCTATCCTCATGACCAATGCTCAGTGTCTGACCAGTTAGCACAAGCTAACAGCAGCAGCGGCTCACAACACCAAGCCTTTACACATTCCCAACAAACTTATACCAAAAAGGCTCGACCCTGTAGTTTAACCCATTACTAACTATTTCGGTACCGCTAGGTGTGTGATGCTACAGTTAGCCCTGTCACTGTGTGTGCGGGCGGACTCTTACCAATTGTCCCCGGCACAGAGCTCACACCACCTGCAGCAGTAGTCTCTTGTCTCTTTACTTTACTTTCTGTTTCAATTACTAGTGTATAACATGTTTACGAGTCTGTTTTGAGAGATTATGTCAAAGCATTTAATTAAGATATTTCAGGCAAGATGCTCCATAAAAAAACAAAGTATATTTGGGATGTTTTTGATATACTTTGCAAGAAAAAAAGAAAAGAAATTAACATTGAAAGAGTCAGCACTTGTCTTTGTTTTTGTTCTGTTGCCAATGGTGATGTCAGCTAGATATGGTTAGGTCAGGGCCACAGAATATTGAATCATCCATATTTTCTCACTTTCCTCTTACTCTCAGGTGTGCATGAACTACAGGTTAAACTTCTTTTTAAAATATAAAAAGCGAAAAATTCAGTTATCTTACTGATATCAGCCAAGAGAAGCAGGTAATTATTGGTCATCAGTATGGGCTAAAAATAAACCGTATCCTGCATCCCTATTTTAAATATAGCAGACAACATCAGGTGCTCAAAACTCTGGCTACATCTTTTTGAAACTACTGACTCTTGTCGATATGAAGCAGTGAGTGCTTTCTAAAAGGCAAAGACTGTCAGTACCAAATTAGACCTAAATTCAACTGCATAAAAAATACAAGTTAGCCACCAAACTAACTCACACCAGGTGGTTTTAGCTGTTCAATCCAAGTCTGCCTTCTTTTCACAAGGTGTCTCAGGTTCACAATGCCTGTACAGTTTGACAGGCCAGTCTACTTGACAAGTTTGTCAATAGAGAATAGGTCACAGTCATGTCAGAGTCAACAAGAATTGTGAATGAATGTTTAAGACTATGACCTTGGTGCACTCTGGATGGTACTTGACTGAAAGTAACATGATTGAACTCTTGCACTGCAAAGAAGCAACCGCATTTATTACAGCTTCAACCAAAGCAGATGTGCCAATTCTGTTACTGTTGCCTGACTTTTGATGGAGATTGGTGAGTGGAGATATGTAGGGAAACAAACTAAAGTCAAAAATACCTCCTCATCTATGACTGTTCAGCATCCTGGATGCAGATCTAAGTGTTGTTTTTGTTATCTACATATTGTGTTCTGTTTTTTGTTTTTTTTTCCCTCTCAAATAATTACCAAGAATTAATTAATTAATTAATTAATCAAACAAGGAGGTGACTTAAAGTATGATTTATAAGTACAATAGGAATCGATAATACCTAAACAATACCTGAGTGCAGGTTCTGCTACATCAACAGATTCATATGTGTATGTAAATTGTAAATCTTTGCCCTCCAAGTAAAAAGAGTAGAGGTGCCATTTTACGTGGCAGAGGCCAAATATACAATGAGTGAGCCGACTCTTTGGACCGTCATTCTGTGACTTGGCTGAACAGAAAAGATGAGATGTCATCAGGATCTGTCAGACACAGCCCAGCAGATGACAGTGAATGATCGATGGGGTTTACCCATTGTACTCTGCTTCACGTCGCCCTCCTCCCCAGCCTCCTCCTGCGGGATAACTTTGTGACTGTAATATTAAAAACTGTGCACAAGGCTGAGACGAGCGGGACAAGCTAAAGCAACCCCAACCAAACAAAATCTTTCAGAATTTCTAAGCTCAGAGATGCTTACACAAACAGCCCAGCAAAATCCATCTTTCTGACAGAATCATTTCCAAAGCCCGAAGCTCCAACTGGGCTCCTGGATGCACTTCTGAGCTGCGCCCGCCTGGGAGTGAGAGTGTCAGCATGTGTGTGTCTGTGTGTGTGTAAGAAGGGTACCGAGAAAGAGAGGATAAAGTATGACTCATTCAATACAGAATATGAACTGCGTGTGTCTGTGGCTAAACCAGTCTTCAGCTTTCTTTAAGCTACTCTATAGAATATGAGTGTTTAGTCATACACCCTTCACTGGTTTCCCCAAATGCCTATGTGACTGCGTGTGTGTGTGTGTGTGTGTGTGTGTGTGGGTGTGTGCGCGCGCCTAAAGAGAGATTAATGGTGTAGACGTCTTTAAGTATTCCTTTCATTTCTCAATGAATCTGTCTGAGACACCAATTCGCACAAGCACTCTCTGTGTATGTGTGTGTGTGTGTGGCATTTCTCTCCTAACAACAACAGACTGCGGTACGAGTTTAAATCAAAGGATTACAACCCTGCGGCAATTGGACTGAATGAACTGGACCTTATGGTTACAGGCCGGTGAGTTGGAACAGAGTGTAGGGATGTCACTCTGGAACTCACTAATACACTCACTCTCTCTCACACACACAAACACACACAAGTCCCTGTAATTCTTTCCTCATGAGGTCTTTTCATTGATTAAATTCACTCTTTTTTCACGAACAGAACAAACCTGGTCATGTCCCTCAATCCTAATTCTGATCTTACAGCTAAACAAGGGTTCCTCATCCCTTTGAAGTCTGATATTCATTCTGCAGTGTAACATTTTTCAGTCGGACTCTGCCTTCTTGTTATCCCTTTTATTCAGCCTGCAATTGACATTGTTAAACAGGTCCACAGAGAACGATATTCTCCATATTTAGAATATAAAAAAATATGTTGAACTAATTCACTGCCACCTTAACTTACCAGCTTGCGCGTTTAATCAGACCAGTTGTAACTACTGCTAGCATGTTAGCTGAGTTAGCTGAGTTAGCCAAGTTGTTAGCCAACATTACAGACCATCCTTCAGAGTGAATAAGATGCTTTTTATCTTAAATGTTTGCTCACAAGTAGCAGGCAAGTAACAAAACACTTGTCATAATAGCATGAAGGGTTGGTTTGGAGCAAGGCAGGGTTCCAAACATTTGGGTAGCTAATATACGGTAGCTAGGTGGCAAATATCACCTAGCAGTACAGTCCAGGCTGTCTATAACAAAGACTGTAAATAAAGATGGACGACATGACAGCTCCCCAAAGTGAGGCCAGAACATCAAACACATTTTTGTTGGTTTGGTTTGTGTCATTTTAGTAAGTTTGGGTAGTTTGACATCATGATTAACATCTGTGTGTATAATTTGGCATGCTCACGATTAATGCCGCTGCTTGCGACTGGTCTGACGGTTGTAGGGGCAGGAACTCAATACCGCGGATATCGCTATTGCTCAGACTCTGACTCCAAATGATGTCACCAGTGCAAGATGGCGCAGCAGTATCCAGGATATTTTGACTTCATTTTTGAACAGTGGGAGTTTGTGGAGATGCATTTGCCATCTTTTACAGTCTGTGGTCTAGAAATACTGCATGATAAACTCACCACTCTACAACAGCAGTTTAAAGGAATAGTTCAACAGTTCAACAGATGAGAAGATTGATACAAATCTGTGTTTTGAGCACAAAGCTGGATTTCAGATGTGGTTAACATAGCTCAGCATAAAAAGTGGAAGCAGGGGAAACTGCTAGTCTGGCTCTCTCCAAAGTCTAACAACACCTCTTAAGCTAAAAGAAATGAAAAGTGCTTTTGAATTTGTCCATTTAACTTGCTCTTCAGAGCAACAGACCTTTGAATCGCTCCACAAAAATCTGAGATTTGGTCTTACTCAGAGGTTTGGAAGTTTTATAAATATCACTAACATTATTTGCAGAAATATCATGCTAGGGTCCAAACCCTAATAATGAGAAACTTAAATGCCTTAAACCCAAGTCCCCTTGTAGAAATCTGTTATTTATGTCGGCCTCTTTGTAACTGCTTGGGCTGTGGATAAAACATCACACTGTGGTTTTGATAGAAATGTGTTGTTACAAAAACGTGTGAGAACAGTACTGGCTTGTCAAATGGGAGACTGGGTTAGCTAAGTTTTGACACTCCAAAAAGAGTGGATGAGATGTTACATGATGAAGTTTTGTGGTGTTTTCAGTGGCTGAACAATGAACAATGGATCTGATAATGTTCCAAATGGTTCAGGATTCTGAAACTGAAAACCCTGTGTCGAAATGGTAATGTTACAATAACAGTTTCACATTTCAGAACTTGTTTTCATTATCATCAATTTACTCATTTATTACATGCATTATTAAAATGATTGTTTCAAATTGCCTTTATTGTGGCTTGGGATAAATTGCCTTTTCTCAAAATGCAATATTAAAAAGAAATTAATTTATTGTTCAGCCACAATAAAAAAGAACATCTGACTGCATGTCTGTACTCTATGTTATCAGTGGTCCTCTACTCTCCCATGTCTATGCAGCAACACTTCCTAATAACTCATCTATTCTTCTGAAATCTTTGTGCTGCTCTGCCCTGGAGTCAGTAGAAGCTATAATCAACCAGTTACAATATCCTTCTTTCTCCAAGATGTCAACGCTTGCAGTGACAGAGACAAAAGATTCTCATTTCCTGCATCACCACAGTGTATTTAATCAAGTTTGGATTAAAATTTTGTTTGGAAAATTTGTTTGGAAAAGGCCCAATGAGCCATAAGTCATTACAGAGAATTAAAAATGTTATGTACAAAATAAACCTTGTGCCCTGCTTACCTGTAAATGGGATCCTGCATCACCATCATCTTGCTCTCATCCCACGTCCACTCCTTTTTCTGTTGAAATTTTAAAACAAAAAACAAACAAACTGTAAAGTGACACTGAATTTAAGCTTTTTCATACATACAGGTTTAGACTGAAGTGAGGAAATATTCCTTAACTGGACAATAGAACATTAAACCAAAAGTGTATCTTATTCATATGAAATTTTATTTAATAAACACTTATGTCTCTCATTTCACAATCGAGAGTGAACTGCATCAGAGTTTGTCTACTGGTGTAGATATTATTAGAACATCTCCGTCTTTGAGACATTTATTTATATTTTCCTTTTGTCTGTCCTTTTGTTTAAATCTACCTTCCAGTTTAATGTCACAATCAAAATGTCAACACATGAGCACGGAGAAATTACGATATTGATTTCAATCTCCACAGAGCTTTGTTGACTCAGTCATTCAATCACTGCCATCTCCAGTCTTTCATTGGCTCCGACGCACTCAGAGATGTAAATAGATTGCTGACCGTCACACTTGACATTTCAGCTTTCGGGCCAGGGAGCCAAACGAGATGAGAAAACAGGTGGAAGCAAACATCCATCTATCGACCGGCCTTTTATTCTAGCCCGGCAGTTAATTTGACTTTGAGCCTTCGATGATGGATTTAATATGCACCTTATCAGACAATACAACACAGGAAAGGACATTCATTTAAATCACTTCCATCACATCTCTCTCTCTTGGTTTGTTTTCAGACAAGAAAAGTAGAAGTTTTCATGGCTCTATAATTTTGGACCTGATCCAAATGAATTCAGTCACAACAGTCAGAGCGGATCTTAACTAGGGTTGGGTATTGTTCAAAAACTCGTGATACCAGTACCAATACCAATACCCTTAAAGTGATACCTATGCCAACAGAAATATGTCAATTAATACCTTTTTTGGGAAGTATTTACTTTAGTAAAATTCCACCTGATGCCACTGGCGTGTAGTAAATATAGCCATATTTTCAAACATTTTGGTATCATCTCGGCACTTTGAACTGCCAAATCCATCAAATACAACTTGCTCAACTTCACCAGACTGTATGAGTTGTAGCTACTGTGGTAGTGGGCCAATCACACATTGCATCTATTGAAAAACACTTTATATACAAGTAGTACAAAAAAATTTAATTCATAATTTCACTGGGGTATATGCAGTGGTGGGACTAACGGCGCTACTTTTTTCAGTAACCAAGAGTAATCAAAAAGTTACTGTCTCCCCCATAATAACGCCGTTACCGTTACTCACAATAAAATGCGTTGTTACTCGGCTTTACTTGAGTTCACTGAAGCGGCTTTCACCAAAGCAAGCTCCTTCTCAGCGGAGTACTAAAGTTTTTCTTCTTTGGTGAGGGCAGGTGAGGGGGAAGCATAAGTGATGATGATTGGCTTAGGGAGAGTAAAATTTCATCATAAACCAATCAGAGGCAGAGTAGGGTGGGTATTCACAAGCACACAAGCAGGGTTGTCAGGTCCGCTTATTAGCCGCGACTTTGGGCTTGTTTTCTTGTGAAGTCGCTTACAAATATTGGTAGTTGCGGGTTGTGGTTTTTTGGGCTTGCTTCTAAAGTGGAGTTGCTTATTTGGGCTAGCTCTCTAAACGTCGCCTTTCTCTCTCTGTCTCATGTATAAGTTAAACGCATGATAGTATGCCAGACTGCAGGATGTTTCCACAGCTCTGCTCCCTCCGCCCCACTCCTTCTCCGCATACACACAGGTGACGGTCAGTCAATGAGACTTTTCACATTTAAATTGCGTGATTAATTGAGGTTCTTACACACACACGCACAACAGTGCAGTGTAGTGTAGATAAGTGTACAATGTTTTATGATAATGATTTATTCTATTAAGCGTCAATTTCATTCATTCAACATATTCAATGTTGAGTTTCATTACATACAGTTCCATTAAGGTGGGGTGACATATTTGATGTATTTTATAAAAAAGTAACACTATAGTTACCTTTCCAGGTAATTAGTTACTTTTATAGTGCAGTAACTCAGTTACTTGTTGGGGAAAGTAACTTGTAACTATAACTAATTACTTTTTAAGTGTACCATTCCCAACACTGGGTATATGATACATGACAGTATATGCTAACCCTCAGCCCAAGCTCCCCAGCTTTTACATTAATAAATACACAGAATTACAACATTCCAATAAACTTATATTATTACACCTTTTTTTCCTTATTAAGGGACATACAACCATGCACCTATTAATTTCAAGTCTCTCTTTCACCAAACTCGGACCGATTGAGCTTAACTGCCTTAACTCAGGGTAAAACACACTTCATCCACTCCACAGACACAAAATAAAACTCACCAAAACCTTCTTTGTTAGTCTTGTTAGTCATTTAGTGGGTTAGTCCACTGTTACAACAATCACCCACTCTGGTTTGGTCAAAATAATCCCTTAATTCCAAGAATTACATGTAAAAATATGCCTTTTTCCCTACGATCTCTGTACTGTTGCTAGCCGGAGTTCTGTGACTTTGTCCCGACAACCATTGCAGAGTGACCTCTGGTGGCGCATGTTGTGCACTACATATAATGAGTCTGGTAGAAAGAGAATTGCCTGTTCTTTTTTGAGAGTGTTGACAATTATAGTGTCGGGGATTTTTTAATACCCTGATTCACCATACTACTGGGATATGGCCAAAGCCTAATGTGGATTCAAAAAGTATCAAATGCAGGTATCATCTGATGACAGAAGTTTCAATACTACTTGGCACTGGGTTGTTTGAGTCAATACCTTAAAAGGTACCGAGTACAGATAGCCAACCCTACTCTTGATGGACCACGACCCAGTTGTTCAGAAGCAATCTGATTGGATTGTGATCGAATTGAATCAAATCTTGAAAATAGGTTGTTCAAAATAACAAATGATCCTCAAATTGGATTTAATCACGTAGTCCAGTTTTGGGTTTGACCTGGATCAATCCCACAGTATGTGTTGTTCAGAACTTTTTAGATTGGAATACCTTTGATCTAAAAAAAAAATAGGACACATAGCATAATAAAGTGGGAGGAAACACTGGTTCCTTACCTTTCCCCATTTAAAATTTCAATTTAAATATTTTCTTTAATGGTATCTTTAACTCACTGAATGTTGTGCTTAAGATGGCAGACAGGCAAAACTACAATACCCATGAGCCTTGGCTGTCAGATAGGGTAATGGAAGTAATATTCAACATATTCTTAACATCATGTACCATCCCACATCCATTACTGTTCACACACAAAAGAAAGCACATACCTACATAACACAGCATTTATATTGGTGTAATGAATAGAATGCTCCTTTGAGGAACATTTAGACAACTCCATTAAGCCTCAATTTAATGAGACACTAATGTATATTTGTGATGTACATCTGCTTGTTATCACAAGTTAAGGTCAATACATCTCCCTTTGTTACATACAAGCAATAGAGAAATCCTCAATATACAAATCAGCCATTTTGTATGTAAATTAGCTGATTGGCTAATATATACTAATTATAGTCTTTCATGACTGTGTGGGGAAGCCAGACCTTTTCAACAGATGTCCTTCTTCAAGCTGCAGCACTAAAATAAAAATTATTGAGATCATGAATTCTAATAGATGCTTATTAAAATGTCACGTTCAATCCATTTAAATTCATTACATTTGACATTTTTAGTGGAAACCTAGCTAATGCAGCAGCTTTGTGCTGAATTCAAAGGGGGCTATTATCTGCATCTCAACTCCACACTCAATCCAAAAAGATCAATAAGTCATCAGGGGTCTATTCATTTCATGTGATGAGGAAATGTGACTTCTGAGTGGATGGTTGTCACAGCCATCAGTTGTCAAGAGGCACTCAGATTTTTGAGCTCTTCCCACCAATATTCAAGCTGATAAAACAATTCAACAAGAATCTCTGGCCCTGCACATACAGTATAATCTGTCTGAACAGAGCAACAGTTAAAAAACAAGATGAAGGTTGACAGTCACTTCTGTTATATTAAATATTAAGTATATTTTAGAGTCCAGCAGAACAGCAGGAGCCTTGAAAAACAGTGAATGGTTTCATGTCTGGATTAATGAATTGAGATGAAAAAGTAAATGCGTGGTGAGGAGAATGGACAGCACTACTAAGTGACTTTCCTTTGTTTCCATCCACCTGTCAGACTCTCTGTGATTCTAGGCAGGTGAAGTCGACTCCAGTCTGTCTCTGCGGATTACGGCTGTCAGCACACCTGGAAACACAGATCCACTTGTCTCTAGTCTCCGCACTCCCCAACTCCATGGTTTTTTTCTTCACTCTTTTCTCATCTTTTAACTCGCTCATCTCTTTTTTATCCCATCTCTTTACTCTTCAGCATCTGTTCCTCTTTTCTTCTACAACTTTCCCAGTACTTTTCGATTCCTCTCAGGCCCTTTGTCTGCCCTCACAATGTCTCCATTCTCACCTCTGCCTGCCGTCTAATCAAGATGAGGATCAATCACCACCCCCTGCCACATACAAGATGCAGGAAATGCATCTGGACTACTTCTTTAAAGTGCCTGTTTTAGCACCAAATATCCCCAAGGCATGATTGAAATGCAGTATTTTTTTAAGGTGCACATGTGTAAAACAGCTGAGTAAGAAAACAAACCAACCAAAGTATAATCTATACACTGTTCAACGGGCTCAGCAGCTTCATCTTCTGTAATAAAAGATGATATATCATCAAACACAAAACAAACAAAATAGCCAGAGGCACCTGGAGTCATGACAGTCCAGTAAACTGTGGTAACTGTTGTTACTCAAGATAGCTGATGTAGCTAGCTAGCACAAAAATACTTAATATTCCATGTATCACCAGGGTATACCAGTAGTGTTAAATACTGGAATACCTAACTTTGATACAATACATTGAAAAATATTGATATTTGACTTGATAAAGATTATTATATAAATTAATAAAGACTACAAAATGAATACAATGACTTTTCTTTTCTTGGATAGTAGCAGAGATAAGCAGAATAACTGTAGTAAACATTAACAGTAAGAGAGAGCAGAACTCATTCGATAAATTAATATTTTTGGCAAGACTTAACACCAGTTAAACACCTTACATATATATATATATATATATACATATATATATATATATATATATATATATATATATATATACATA
>NC_065515.1:37452115-37483810 GCF_006386435.1 Epinephelus moara | reverse complement strand
TTCATTTAAAAACTGCATTTTGTGTTTACTTGTGTTATCTTTGACTAATGTTTAAATTTGTTTGATGATCTGAAACATTTAAGTGCGGAAAACATGCAAAAAAGTAAGAAATCAGGAAGGGGGCAAACACTTTTTCACACCACTGTATATATATATATACATATACATATATATATATATATGTATATATATATACATATATATATATAAAACAAAAAATATACAAAAAAATCAGCCTGGATGCTTCACACACATTTTCCCCACCGGCAGCACAGAAGATCTACTCAATCAGCGCAGTTTCAGATTAGTGTCACCATTTCAGCATATGACAAAATGTCTCCCCTTCTGTTCTTGAGTTATGATGTATTAGCCAGAGAAGGGTTCTTGCAAAACATTATGATGTCTCTATGAAATTGACCGTTGTTCTTTAGAATATATAATGTCATTTGTTCATAATTTTATCCAATTAGGCAAATGTTTAAAATTATTGAGTTACAACCAAAAACATGTTTCAAGAGGTCACAGTGATCTTGAACTTGACCGTCAACCACCAAATTCTAATAAGTTCAGTCTTGAGTCCAAGCAGATGTTTGTGCCAAATTTAAGGAAATTCTCTTAAGGCGTCCTAAGATATCGCATTCACAAGAATGAGAATGACGCAAGGTCACAGTAACACTGACGTTTGACCTACAAGTTCTAAACATTTTGTCACTGAGTCCTAGTGGATGTCTGTGCTAAATTTGAAAAGATTCCTTCAAGGGGTTCTTGACATATCACATGCCACAGTGACCTTGACCATTGATCATTGCAATGTATTTAGTTCATTGTTGAGTCCAAGTGGATGTTTGTGCCAAATTAGAAAAAAATCCCTCAAGGTCTCCTTTAACTATTGTGTTCACATGGTTGAGATGGCCGAGGTAACAATGACTTTGAACTTTGACCTATGACCAATAAAATTTAATCAGTTCATTGCTGAGTCCAACTGAACATCTGTGCAAAATTGAAGTTTTCCCCAAGGCTTGAGATATCACACTCACAAGAATGAAATGGAGGGACAGAAGGTTACATGAAGAAACTTTACATGTTATAATGAGATAGAAAGTCTAACAAAAAGACACTGTGGCTCACAGTGAAATTGACATTGGTTCATTGGTATAAACATATTCGGATTTTCCATACCCTTGCATAGGATCAAAACCTCCTGCTTTTGATTTGAAATGACACAACCAAAACACGTAAAACGCACCCGAGGAGGAGATCCTTGAATACAGGAGAGAGAATAGAGTTCAAATTCAAAAAAAGGTCACTCACTTTTTTCTTTTTCCTCAAGGCAACTTTCACGCCGTCTACCGACACCACAATGTTGACTTTTTTCTTCTTGATGTTTTTCACCTTGAACTCATACTGCAGAGAGAGGACAGAAAGAGATATATTAATATTTTGGGGGGATTAAGGTAGACAGTAATATTGTTGGAGCTTCTCAAATACTTGAAGATGGGTCAGTGTGTTCGATGAGTCATGTCTGGCTGCCCAAAAACACATTATATAAATGAGGGACAGTATCAGAACATGATGAAAAGATCATTTTGTTCATTTTGTTCTCTGTGTTAAAGGGGTTTTAAACCAACAGATGACCAGAGCCAATGGAATGATTTCTTTCTGTTCCCATCAGATAGCGAGCTGTGACTGAATCATAAACACGGAGTTGATGCAGCCTGAGATTGAAAACACGACCAGATGACAGAATTTGAAAAATAGCTTCCATCTGAAAAAAACTGCTGTCTTCCTGCCCATTTTCCTGTCATGTAATACCACTTTTACATCTGATGGAATATCTCACTGGGATTTATTCTGGGTTAGTAGGTTATACATTTAGCTGTAGACAGGGTAATGTTTGTTTATGCTGCATTCTGTATCTGACTCATATTAAATTGTGGGTTATTGTAAGCAAATATGATTAATGGCCTTTATTAATCATTTGCACCTACTCTAGCATTTCATGTTATGACCATCAAACTAGACATTTTAGACTATTACGTGCCGAAAATTATATGCAAGCTTTCTGTGCAGTTTTTGACAATCAGTGCTACGACACTATTTAGTCAACATTCAAAAAGTATTAAGGTTGAGTTAAGGTTGAAGAGTACTGAGGAACTGAGAAGAGACCATCCAAAGTTTGCTAGAACAACTGAATGACCATAAAACTCCTTTGAGCCAAGCACTTAACTGCCGACCAACTGCTTGAGTGAAGCTGCTTTGTGCCGGAGATAAACTTCACCACTCAAATCAAGTCAAGACATATTTAAAGGAGCTGTATATGACATTCAAAGCATATCAAGAATTCAGAGTATTGATTCAGTAATTCAGAGTTACATAGCAAATGGCTGTTTGCTGCTATAATAAAAGGACAGTCCAATCTTTTGACATGAAGATGTATAAGGTACTTATCCATAGTCTTGTATTATATAAATCAGATGTGTATTGGTACAGTTTTCTGAAGCAGTCAGGAGTACCTATACAAAAGCTAAGCAATCTACTGCTGTGGACGGGGGCAGCAGCAAAACGTATTTTAGCAACCTGAAAAAAGTCAATGATAGTTTAAGTGTACACTATGTTGAGAATATTTTCACTGCTTAACCTTGCCGCAGACAGTCCGTTCCGACTTGGAAGCCATAATGTCCTCAGTTCGCCTTCTATGTTCTCATCAAAGCCACCAGACTTCATTAGGAAAAACAATACCTGTAGCTCGCAAAGCACGGAAGCTGCTGCTCTACCACTGCCTTGATGAATGATGTTGTGGGTATTTTATTGTAGCCTTTTTTGTGATTGTTTTTAACCAATGTAAAGCATCTATGAGTACCTGTAAAAGTTCAAATGTGTTATTACTATTATTATTATTATTATTATTATTATTATTATTATTATCAGTTTGTTAGTTTGTATTATTGTGTAGCTTTGGAGAATCTGAACCCTATTAAAATCCACACAATTACACAAATGACCTAGCTGATCACGGCAGCGGTAGACCAGGAGCTCAAATGTTCAGCGATATAAAATTACTGTTTGGACTCCAGCATTTAAGAGACCAAATTACAGCTTCAGATTAAATTAAATCGCTGTCTGACGACAAGGTAAAGTGGTAAAATATTCTAAATATAGTGTACACTAAAACTGATAATGATTAGGCCTACTTTTAAGTGGAACCTTATTTAGGTGGCTAAAACACGTTTTGTTGCTGCCTCCTTCATTGCTTAGTTTCTGTGTCAGTAGTCTTGCCAGCTTTTGCAAACTGGGGAAGTGCCGACCAGCATTTACTGTATAAAACACATTTACTACGGATAAGTACCTCACACAACCCCACTTCAAAAGATCTGAACTATGCCCTTAATGCTTTGAATGCTGTATACAGCTCCTTTGAAAACTGAATGAGTTGTACTTCTTCCATACACTGCCATTTGAAAAAAACATAACAGAGCAGGCATTCCCATACATCTCCAATTCACACTAATGACGAATAGATTTGTCACAGAAAATGACAAACAGCTCTGCTGAATGAACATAGCATGGTCGGCAGACCTCTTTCACAGTCAATTTACACACCATACGTCAGACTGAGACAGATTCCATCGTCTCTGCTACCTCTAATGGAGCTTTGAGCTCTGTCAAACAACAGCGCTGCAGCAGGCAACCACAGCCAATACAATGTGGAAACACAGTGTTTGCATATCAAATACATAGCAGATGTAAAAAGGTGGATCAAGTGGCTTTTATGCTGAATCCTGTGTTAATAATTGAGTGCAAGGACACGTGCAAACATACTTGCTGGCTACCTCCCTCTCCCACAAGCCTCTGCATGTTGATGGTATTCTGAATGAGTGGGATGTAAATGACTTGTATAGAACCACCTGTCACGGTAGCCTGGAGAGTCATTAGCTCCAAGTGCCGTCTGTATGTCTATTTCTGTGTATCAGCACTCACACTGAGTTGGCAAGTTAGCATGTCCTGCTGGGTGATACATTATTGTGGACACTCATTTATGCTGCCCTAGCCAGCAGTTTTTATGCAGAAAAGCAACTGTGATATGAGTCAAAGTCATAAGGCATTCCACCCTGAGATGCTGCAAGATTCACCTTGTTTGCTCAGATTAAATTGCGATCTCAGGTATTGATGCTCGTGGGAAATCTGCTCAGTGCAAGGAAGTGAGAAATCGAAACTTAAGACAGCAAGAAAACTGCAACAGCAGTGAGACAGTACTCTGCTCAGACAAGCTGACTTACTTCCCCACCTCTTGCAAACACTAAAAACATTTAGCTGACCAATGCCACCACAGGTTTTCAGTTTAATGAAGTTCTTTCAGCTTTGAAAAGTGACCTTGCGTTATCACTTGGAGCTGCCAAAATTCTAAGTTTCTGGCAGCACTGGTGGCACAAAATCTGCAATGTCATACACTGCTGCTATAAAGAAAATGTCTGAGAGTGTTTATCGCTTGCTGTGTTTGCACTGCATCACCTCTGAATCAAATCTGAATAAAGATACTTTTTTTGAATGTTATCTGTCATGTTTTCCCACCTGCTTGCTGTCAATCAATCTGTCAATATTCCTGCTATTGTATCGGTCATTCGTCCTCTGTCAGTAGAATGTCCTTCACTCTGTTCTCTATAGTATCACTCTGGACTTAATACTGACTCAATATTTTTCAATTAAGTTGCAAAAAAGACTAAAGCAGTAAAGAAGGTTTATAAAAAGCTTTACATAAGCACTGCTCTTCAGTTGTGAAGACAGTGAGCAGGTATCAATGACATAAAGAAAATAACTAATTTCTTTTGTATCTTTCGTGTGAAAAGTGAACTCCAAGATTTTAACCTTGAACATCGCTTTCAGTTCATCATTGCTGAGACCTTAAAAGAAAACCTGATTTAATCACTCTTTTGTAAATTATTAAAAATATAAAAGCACCCAGCTGGTCAAAGCTAGCAAAGACATGCAGGGAAGGGTAGCTCAGATAAAACTTCAAAAGCTTAAAGGGATAGTGCACCCAAAAATGAAAATTCAGCCATTATCTACCATATGCTGAGGGAGGGTCAAGAGAAGTTTTAGAGTCCTCACATCATGCGGAGATCCAAGGGGAGAGTGGGTAGCAACACAACTCCACCTAATGGAGGCTTACGGCGCCCAAGATTCAAACGTCCAAAAACACATAATTGAAACCTCAAAATATCTCCATACTGCTCGTCCGTAGTGATCCAAGTGTCCTGTCACGTGTGTGCGCTTGCACGAGACGGTGAGACATGGACACCGCGTTCATGTGTGTTCACATGCTTTCGCTGGTCTCGAACAAGTGCGCACATGTGAGTGCGGTGCACAGAGAGGCAGTTACTGTAGAGCGACAGGCTACAATGAGGCTAAAAACAGAGTTCAAATGACGTTTTTCCAAACAACTTTTTATGTTGGGGCTTCAGGACACTTGGATCACTACGGATGAGCAGTATGGAGATATTTTATGGTTTCAATTATGTGTGGAGTTTTGTTGCTACCTCCTCTCCCCTAGGATCTCCACAAGTGATGTGAGGACTCTAAAACTTCACCTGAGCCTCCCTCGGCATATGGGTGAGTAGATAATGGCTGAATTTTCATTTATGGGTGCACTATCCCTTTAAGGTGATGTAATCCAATGACCAAGGCCAACACAAAATCCAACACAAATTAAGCATCATTGTCCAAAGACATTATATTTTCTAGTATGCACTCTTGGAAAAAAATGTTTTAGCATGTAAACAATGTCATTAAAAGGAGCTAAATACAAAATTCAGAGCATTAATATAGCAAAATAAACTAATACTTGCTATGTAAAGATATAGTGGGGTGATGGCATCCTGAGCAGAGAACAAGGCTAGCTAATCACTGCCGTTCTATACTGCGCTCAAACGACAGCTACCCTGTCCCAACCCACTCTTACACACTGTCCACGAGACTCAGGCAATTGAAACTTCTCACATGCTCTCATGCCATGTGTAATTTTTTCACCCAGTGAAAAACAAATGTATTACTGATAACCTCGGTGCAAAATGAGAACACTGCCAGCACACTGCCAGACAAGACAGAGCAGCACACAGCATCAACAGCACCATGTAAAACACTGCGATCAGGCCAGCCTCCGCTTGGAGTTTGATGGGGGTCTGTTAATGTTGTTACTGTTTCACTCCCTGGAGTCTTGATGAATATGTCAAGTCACCAAACAAGTCCTAATATGACAAAAGTGTTTTCATATTAGCCTAGTTTTGTTTGCTAGGAATTTTTTATGCAACCCTGTTCAAGATGACCCTGACCACGTACAATTATTTTACTGAGTTTTTGATAAAATTGAAGGGAAATGAAGCTCAATTTACAATAAAACATTCATAATTTCCTCATACTTGAACTGCCATAAAAAATCTTTATTAGGTTTGCTGACTATCTCACACCAGACTAAACAGGAGAGTTGGCAAACTAGCTGCGGCCATGGCAGAAGTGCTGAGAAAGAGGTACAAATGGTCTAGTGAAAAAGAAAAAAAAAATCTGTGCATGTAATTTGAAAAGTTACATGCACCAGTGCATATACACAGAAAAAAAGTTATTTGAGCCCTGTTTCAGTTCCATAAATAATAACATAGTATGGTATTAATATGAAAACACTACCTTACTATGGGCATCTGTGCTTATTTAAAATTAATTTCAGTGAATACAGAGAAGATCATTTTATCGGCATAAATTCAAATGTCATCTTCAATAATTCAGATTTCCAGCCTTCGACGTCATCAGTAATTGTTTGTTGTGCCCCTGACTCATACCACGCTGCAGAGTAAGATAAAAACTAGAACATCTGAAATATGTCTGCCTGCATGTTGACAAGTGACTGCGAGTGAACAGTAGCGGTATAATAGGAGGTGACAGAATGCAGAACTCAGGGCCTCGACGGCATCACTTCGTGTAAAAACAAGTCGAGGAGCTTTAACAAAGCTGGGCAGCCACACAATCAGCTCCTCAACCCTGGGTTACAAACTCCGCTGACTGTTACACAACAGTGTTGGCCGTCTGTGTGTTTGTTTGTTGACTGATGGGACACAAAGTGCGAGGTTTGCCAAGGGTCCTAGGAGGGGTCCATAATTCCCCATGTCTCAGCAGCTCCCAGCCTGCTTTGTAAAATTATGCATGCTAAAACTATTAAACAATAACTGAACAATCAATTAGTTAGAAAATCAATTTTGACCCAAATCTGTGATGACATTATATATCTGCTATACTGATAATTTAACACAACACAGATGATGATTCATAATATTAAAGGCATACTTTACTCGTTGTTAGATTGAATTCATGAAGAAAAAGTTTTCATCATGAATTCAATCTAACAAATTTTCTTCTATGCCTCCATGGTGTGCAGAGAATCCATAAAAAGGCAAACATTCTTCATGAATTAAATTAATCATGGACCACATTTAACAACAAAAAAACTATATATACTATATATCAAAACATCTGTTTACAAACTCTCACACAACCCCTGCAGTATAATCAAATTATCCGGTCATAATTCCCAAATACATGCTTACTATTAAAAACACTTCTGCCTAAGAGTAGCATGACCTGAGCATGCCTGGGCACTGGCATGAGAGACCATTTTCGGCTTAATTGTTATGTTTTAGTGAAAATGCATGTATTTGGGAAGTACGACTGGATAAATGAGACTTTGATTATATTGCAGGAGTTGTGTGAAAGTTTGTAAATGGATGTTTTGATATAGTTTTGCTCTTGTTAAATGTGGTCCTTGATTACTTCAATTCATGAAGAATGTTTGCTGGTTTTGAACTCGTCGTTCACAGCAGAGGCATGCCAAACAAAGAAACAAAATCTTCTTCATGATTTCAAGGTAACGTGATGTGAAACTGATGCACAAACGGTCATTGTGCGGGTGAACTATCCCTTGAAGCATTTTCTAAGATAAACTGTACAAGGTTCATTAAAGTGAGGACAAACATTTAGCAGCAATAACAGAAACAAGCTCATATAAGAAAAGTCACTACAGCAGAAATGATGATCATTTTCATTTTTGTTTGCAATCACAGTTTGTATACTGATGAGGAGGAGGAAGATTCATTTTTTCCTTGAGACTAGTGGACTGTAATAATGATGCAGGTATCTCTAGTAGCATAATCTACAGGAAATAAAGTGTTGCTAATCGCTTGGTACAAAAGGATCGTGCTGGAAAACAATGGCGTATTATTTCAACCACTGTACTCAACAACCTGTTGATACCTTCAACAAGGAGAATGCACAAACACACACACTCCATTTCACAGAATATATTTTCATAATATAATAAAGAGCAAACTGAGGCACTTCAGCCATTATTCTCAAGTCTCAAAGTGAATGAATGTTTACATATCAGAGTTTTATGAGTGGTTTTATGGCTGTGTTGTAATCTGATATAATGTTGACTATGCTGCACATGCAAGATTTAAACGTTGGTATGCTTGATGGATTGCATGATTGACCTCCACAGAGATGATTACAGCTGCAATTTAACAGATTTGGTGCGGGGTTTGCCTGGCTAAGTGTATGCGGTGTAATTCGACAGAAAGCACTTAACTCTAATAAGTCTGTCTATTCCTGTCTGATACGGCTCCATCATTGGATCCACATCAACCACAACACAGCCAACACTCTCCTTATGCTTTTAGATTCCATTCCAAGATACAGCAGCGAAATGATTTATAATATCACCACTGCATCCATCTGTATAATATGAGAATGTGAATGCATGTAATTAAAACACTTGTAGCACAGAAACTGCTGCACTTGAGGAAATCGCGCAGGCATTCATTTTACATAAATGGCAATTTATTCAGTCTGACTTTTCCTCAAATGCAGCACCTCTACACCAGACGGGGTGTTTTAATGAGCACAGATAACAGCTCACAACAGCGTTTAGGTCATTTAGGATAATCCCTAATGTCTCTGCCGGATGAGCCTCCTGAGTTTGCACCTAAAAACTATTAAATTTATCAGTTTGTCAGAATTGTCATTTCGGCTGCATCCTCAATCATTTCTGACAAAAGAGGAAGTCAAAAAGCAGGGAAGGGGAGGGAGGGAAACAAAATTGCTGAGATGCAGATTAACATGAGTGAAGGCCTCTGCACGTCATGTCCTTCATTTCAATGAAATTGTTAGGCATCACAAATAAATACAACCTAGAGTGCATTATGTTTACACTTACGCAACTCCAAAACTGTGGTTTGTAATTCATGTCTTCAGAACAGCCTTCATTTTCTGCATGTTTTACAGCCAACAATAAGAGGTGGAATCTATTTCTGAATAAACTTAACCTGTTGGAGAAATATAAAGTCCTTGGGTAGAACAACCCAGCACCAAGACAACAAACATTGCCCTGTGTGTGTGTGTGTGTGTGTGTGTGTGTGTGTGTGTGTGTGTGTGTGTGTGTGTGCGTGTGCGTGTGCGCGTGCGTGCGTGCGTGCGTGCATGTGTGCCATTTTAATAGCTGTTGTTCAGGATCAGCTGGATCATAATCAGGCCAGTATTAAGTGATGTGAGCTTTCAGTGTTTATATTTCAAGATCTCATAAAGCAGTATCACTAATGTGATCTCGTTTAAGTGTTCCTATTTTATGGAGTATTTTATATCACACTAAGCTCTCAACATCGGAAAGTAGATCTTGAAGTCAGTCAGCAGCTTTTGTTTTACATCAGGAGTGACAATCATCACTGCTTGGTGAGCAAACTCCTTAATGATATTAAATGACCTCTGTGCTTGGAGAAATGCTATTGGTAAAACGCTGTGTGGTTTCATTGATTAGTCAACTATACAATAAAAATGAATCACTTCAGTAGTTCATCAAATGAAGATGCACTACTGAAAACAAAGCTGGGCTGTCTGCATGGTAGAGACAGAAATACTTTTGAAATTGATGATGAATGACCAGAGAAAACAGAGGAAAAGAGCTGTGGCATTCACTATTGCTTAAGAGGTAGAAAATCTACAGCTACCAGAATGCACAGCGCTGTACCAAGTAATGCTCCCACTGGTGGGTGATGCAATGCAAGATGCTTGTCTAAAAGCCAAAATAGGGGCAGGCTGGTTCCAAACAATCTCGTATTACAGTTAAGCAGTAAGTTAAAATGTCGTCCTTAAAATATTTGAGCCGAAAAACAGGCAACCCAGTAACAGAATCCTGGTTTATTTGACCAGCTCTGCTTATTTCTACCGTTTGGTCTGAGTTTGAGAGAAAGAAGGAGGGGTGGCTCTTTGTTTCTATCCGCTTCTATACTCTTTGTGTCCGTGGTGGCAGCAGGCATACAAAAATGAGGAAGTACAATCTGCAGTTCAAGCAACAGCCAAAGAGCCAGGTAGATTTTCGCTGGCAAATAAGCAGGGAGATCTGGGTGTGGGCAAGATGGAGAGAAGTTTACCAAAGTTCATTAACACATACCACCCACATTGCTATGATACAAAGGTGGTTGAAAATCGTCAAAGTATCCCTTTAAGATGTTTCTGTCAAATAGTAGTTTTGTAAGATGAAGCCCTATAAGTAATTGTCACTTTTTACATTTGACGATTACATCGTGACTGGCAGGATGTCGCAGGTGTAACGGGTCTCGTGTGAATAGGTATCTATTCCTGTTTGGTTTCTCTGGGTTACAGTAAACAGGATGTGCTTACGTGCAACAGTTTAGACATGGACCACTTCAGTGTGTACCACACTGACAGGATATTAGTGTGCGTGTAAACAAAGTGAAATAAAATGAATACTGAAGTCCAAGAATAGGCTCATCCATCATGCAAATAAAGTCAGTCTAACATTTGCAGCCACTATTTCCTGATAAACGGGTCGTTTTTTCCTAAAGGTCCTTCCCTCCTGTTTCCAGTATAATCCATCATTTTGGCAACAAAGACGCCAGCACACCACACAATAGCGTCCTCAGCCAGCGGTGCTATTTACACTCATAGAAATATCAGCTGGGAGCCAGAGAGCACAATAAAAGCCTGCATTTCTGTTGATGACTGCAGTTCATTGAGGGAGGCTGAATGTAAGGGGAGCGAAATAAAATATTCAAATAAACATGCAGACACATAACGACACACACAGACACACACACTCATACAGTGCACTGCTGAGGTCGACTCACGGCAGTCAATGTGAGTGTTCAATGATCTCAGCAGGGAAGCAGAGAGTGTTTGCTGAGGTAAAGGGCGCCTGGTCTGCTGTAAAACAAGCTATTTATTTAGCTCATTGACGAAGGCCTTTCTGAGATGATTACGGCGTTTCATCTTTTATAAAGTGAACACAGTTTCTGCTGCCATGGTGTCCAGCTCTCCTAAGTCAACCTCTGTCTGCTCATGCACAGACAAACACACGGCCGACAAGCTCCACTTTTCCACATGCCAATTTGTTCCAAACCAGTGACTTTTGAGCAGCGAGTTTCCCCCCTGGCCAATCATGAGCACAGATCCATCTCAATGACATGTCTACTCTAGAGAGAGGGGAAAGGATAAAGAGGGCTGTAAAGAATTATAGACAGAGGAAAAAATTGAGACAAAGAGCGAGAAGGGCAGATTTGTGGGACAATCAATGATTTAGTGAGAATATAAAGTTTAATTAACAGCTCAGATCATTAGGCTCATAATTACACAAACTGAAAGTCAAGGTCTCTTAAATGTGCAAACTGTCATGTTGTCATTAGGTGCCTGATGAACTGAAATGCATGTGGTTTTAACCTTCACACAGCACCTGAAGTAACTGCTCATAATTAGGACTACGACTTACTGCACAACCACAGGAAGATTTTTTTTTTCTGCCTCTCTCTACAAGTCAGATAGCATGCAACATCAGTTATTCGGAATATTCCACTAAGGTCGCTGAACTCCCAATAGTCAGTTCTATCATTTTTACAACATTAGTCGTTCATCAGCAGAGGGATCTCTGTAAGAGCTAATGATCTGTTACTAACTTATGACATAACTCATACGACTTACAGTGTTACTCATGGGCTCATTTCACTGCTCTTCTTGTGAAGCTTAATGTCCGCTATTAAAGTACATCCTTTACTGAACTTAACTTTTCTAATATCTTAAAACAACAACCACACAGCCACAAAAGCTGGAGTTCTTAAACGCTACCTTAAGCTCTCAACTGTTAAATCATCATTGGTTTATATACAATACACAATATCAGGCAGATTATAGCACAACCCCACCGTCACAGGGTGTTGGGTCAGACGATCTCTTATTGTGACACAGTGGACGGCACCCAGCGCTGCATGTGGGATGCCTTCTGACATCTTGACAGGAACACTAGAATGTTAAAAAGAACTGCCTTCCATGACGTGTTGCCTCCTGACCATGAATCTGACCAATAAGAACAAGGAGTGCTCTATAACTGTAAACTTGGCGAAGCAAAAGAGGAATGATAAAGATGCTGTTGGTGCTTCAGGTGAAACTGTGAAGCAGAGAAAAGGTCAGTTGTGTTTTCTTTTTACAAGCTTTTCTGAACACATCATGCTAGGGCTGTGTGGCAGGAATCGGGAAATATGTATCATGATACAGGGGTTGCGATTCAATATATTGTAATATATTGCGATACTGCAAGCGAGGCGATATTTTTTTTTTAAATCTTATTTTAATAAAACACATTATGGTGATACTCAACTGTGTCAATATTTTGTTTAATCCTTACATCATAGAAACTGCTATTGTTTGTTTACATTCTTGATCCTGAAAGTCAGTCCCGAGCACCTCCTTTCTCACGTGAAAAACGATGAGCTTTGATTGGTAGTGGACCAATGTATAGCCTGTCCTGTCTCTCAGCCATGTCATGGTAAGATTTTAATACTCTAATCACCTAATCTGACACGGTGACCATCATAACAGACAAAAATATTGTGTAATCTGAAGCCGGCATTTGAGGTGTGCAAGGATCAGTGGTTTACTGACCTGAACCTGTAAAAGTTCAGGTAAGTACAAGGCCAAACTCAAACTATATTAGATCTTCTTATAGCTGTGGGAAGAAAAAAACTGTTGTTTTCCTCACGACTGTTCTTGTGGTCTACAGCATAGGCAGATGTACTGTGAAGATGTTATACAGCTGCAAGAAGTCTGAGAGAAGAGGTCTGAGTCAATGGTTGGATAAAGAAAGACACCAGAGACAGCTGTTCACCTCATGTCTCCCTTTGCTATTAACAGTGTCAGTTTCTTTTAGCCATGAAATCATTCTCTAACCTTAAACAAGCAGGTTTAGTTACCTCAGCTTGACCACATTTTAACTGTAGCGGCAGCATCATAAAAAGCTCATATCAGTCATTTCTGTAACGATCATACGGCTCATACCCTGATACTATTTTGTTTTTTACTGTTTTGTAAGACGACTTTTTGACAGAAACTGAGACTGGGAATATGACTGCAATGCATCAAAAGACGGTCAGATTCCTGGGGTCATTGGGCACTTGGACCAAATTTAAATACACCTGAGAACCATGACCCAATCAGTGCGACCTTAAATCACCCACAAAAAGGCCGCTGACAATATCTACGATCCTCCCCCCAGGGGAGAGCCAGAGGGACTGCCAGACGAAGACGGAGAAAACCAACAATCAGAGCTGTTAGAGGACAAGCTGCTCCTCCACTGCTACAATATAAAAGGCTCACTCTCTCTGTTCTTCGCTGCAGGAGAAAACTAGAGCACTCCTGTTTTCTTTAGTTCAGTTATACCCCCTGATTTCACTACGTCTGTGCAAGACAAATTCTGCTTTTCATCTAGTTAACCATCTCTGTGTTTCTCATTGTATTCTGAATGTTTCCAACAACTCCCCTGTGCCCTTGCAGTATGTGCAGCAAAAAGGCCAAAATTTGAGAAAAGGGAAAATATTACCTTTCAAAATAAGGCAGACTATTTTTTTTTGCATGATCTAAAAACATGCTACCACTTTTTCAAAGAAGAGATTCTCAAACGAACGACTCAAATCTGCAGATCATGAAACCTGAGATACAGGTGAGCTTGGACAATTCCACTTCAAAACAGCAGGAGAAAAAACACAGTTCAATGGAATTACAGTGTTTTCTTACTACCAAAGCAACAGTCAGTGTTTTGTATCCACTCTTCTGCTAAGACCACAGCTCCCAAGTCAGTCCCCAGAGAGACTCTCACCTTCCCTTCACCACCACACACTTCTCACATTCTTGCCAACCACATAGCTTTACTCACTTTCTCTTCTATACATCAACCCCCATAAATTCCTGTTTTACTTTAATCCATCCATCTTAATCTTATTATTTTACTGCCGCTCATTCTAGTGGATCTGTGTATGTTCATGTCACTTTTTAACTCGTTCCCACGGCCATATTGGCAAAGCATCAAAGCCCCATGTGTGCCTCTCTCTTACTTTGCCATATTCTTTCTCTCCTTTACACTGACTCTCTCCAAGCACTGTCTCTCCTTCTCTTATATTTTCGTTCCACATCACCCCCTGCCTCTTCCCTGCTCCCCCTGTTCTCCACAGACCGGTGGCTGATTCAATCTCAAGCAATGTTGTTTATGAAAAGGCATTTCATTTTCCAAAACATTTGTGTTTAGGACGCTACAGGGTCCATCATGTTTCATCAATCTCAGCAACACAGCACTGTTTTTGAATCAAAGCCAAAATTTCCAATTGAATATATGTTGGTATACGCATACACACATACCCACACAAAAATACAAATCGGTCCATATGTTTAGCGTCTAACAAGAAAAGCTATATATTATAAACCTTCTCAGGAAAACCAATTTAAAATCACATTACATTCTCTCCTGAGCATGTCTTTCCATACAAGGTTCTATGAAAAGACAAAAGAGTACAAATCTATGAAAACCAGGCAAGTCCGTCTGCTGAGGAGGATCCTGTTATACGTTGTCTACTACTACTGTTGGTCTTGGAGGGGAGTTTCCTTTGTTGACTGCAGTCTCCAAGGTCAAGAATAAACATCCAGTCTCAAAGTATACGTAAACGTCACAGGTGCTGCTTGCTAATTCACATTATGTACATGGAAATGAATGGCTTTGCCCAGTTTTCTTACTGTGTGGTTTACTAATAAGACACCTCATATCCATAAGTCTCATTGTGACCTGATTACTCAATCACACATTTCATGTTTCAGGGTATATGCAGCAATCCTGAGGTTAATTTCAATACCTTTTTAAGACTTTTTTAAGACCTTCCAAGGCTTTAAGCCACTTCAAGCTGTCGTTAGCTTTAACTTACTAAACAGTTGTAGTTTGCAAATTAAATCTATGGAGCACAAACACACAACAGAACTCAGACAAGATGAAAAGGAATAAAGCTTGAAAGAATAAATTAAACCAAAGACAGGTTTATTAAAATACACCTTAGGTCATAACAAGTAACACAGCTCCACAGCTCAACATCAGCTATTCAAGGCCAACTTGCTGAAAACAACAACCTTATGGCTAGCCCCTTGCATATGGGATTTAGGGCTGACCCTAAAAATTCGAAGCTTCGAAGCTTCGTTTGATGGCACGGGATTCGATTGTGAAAAAAATAAAAAATAAAAAATTCAAATACTCTGCCTTTTTTTTCTCCCGTTTTTTGGGGGAACCTTGAACGCAACACTAATCATGTCGTCCGTTTACGGTTGTTTTTTCTCCTTTAGCCATATGTAAACTCAAAGAACGAGAAGCAATGCCTGTTAGGCATATAAGATTTCATGTTCCAGTTCCAGTTTGTGTTTTTAATTGATGATTTAATTGAACAATGTGACTCAAAATAATGATAAAATAGATTTTATTGATGTAAGATAATATGCTGATGGTGACATTTTCCACGGGTCTGCTGCACTCTGAGTCTGGTGTCAGCGATACATGCTGCTCTGAGTCGCGCATCTGTCTGCTTGCGCTGCAGTGCACACCGAGGGTTTTAATTTTTAGTGTTAAATCAAAAGTTAAACACTACTTATCAGCAACCAGAAGTGCTTTTTTATTTGTGAATATTTCTATCTTAATTCTAGAGTTGCAAGAAACTACCTGTTCACCATAATTTGTAAGTTATTAACTTTTTTTTTTTTTTTTGTTCACTCAACACCCCCTGAGGTTGGATTTCTACCTTGGAAAGTCAGAGGAACCTCACCAACCCAAACTCTCAAAATTCAAGATGGCTGCTTAAACAACACTACTGAAAGCTGTAGTAATATACTGTTTATAAGCACTTCTGTTTAATTAGTCTTTGTAGTACACTGTACTGCCCAACTTCTATCTGTAGACATGTTGCTTTGGTGTTTGAATATGCAAAATACAGCAGAATACATTGATATCAAGTGGTATTGCTAACAAAGGCTAACTCAGCTAGCACTGGCATTGCTAACAATATCTTTCTTTTCCGACTAATCGTACTGGAGCGTGGTAAACTCTGATGTGATGTCATTCCCTGCTCCGACTTCAGAGGTAAATGGAAGGCAGCAATAATCCATATCCTCAAAAATATGTGGACACCCCTTACTGTTTTAACATAACCTCCTTCCGTGTACAAAGCCAGGCTCATAAAAAAAGTGGTTTTCCTAGTTTGGTTTTGAAACCTTGACTGGCCTTGAACTCAACACCATCCAAAAACAGGAACTGTGAGGCAGGCATTACCGCCCAGAATCAATGGACGACTTCACTAATGCCTTTCTGCAGCCACGGTCCAAAATCTGGTGGAAAGCCTTCGCGGAGGAGTGGAGGCTACAATAGCAGCAGATTATTGTACATCATTAATTAACTGTTGGGGTGTCCATACACTTTGTTCTGTTGTCCATATACTTTTGGCATCATGTTGTACATTGTGTATGCAGTAGCATAGCTGTGGAAAATCAAAAGAACAAATGGTTTTATTTCAAGTCTTTGATGATGTGATACAAAGAGTTGATTAAACGTGAACAACGAGCTGTAGCTCCTCCAAACCAATTCAGACAGTTTACGAGTCTGACAGTGGTGGTTTATAGCAGTGTGTTGTCAGTTGCTGTATTCTGCATCAACATCTGTTCACTGGATTCATGAGCACATTTTGACACATAAAAAACCTCATAAAGACTGGAAGTCAACCACAAACAAACACTTTTCTGTTGCCAAGTAGAGAAACTATTTTGGTACAACACGCATCACTAATACATAAAAAGCAACATTTGGGACTGCATCCATTAAGGAAAATATTTCAACATCTGGACTGTCTCCAGTGTTAAAAATTTGACTTATGGGAGGAAGTTGAGTCTTCTGGCTTGATATATGAGACTTTCCAAGACTGTTGGCACAGTTTCCTATTGTGTCCTATAGGAGAGAAGGAAAATCTATTTTTCTGTCGACTGTCACAGCGTTAATGCATAGTTAAAGAGCTTCTCCTCTGACTCTCTGTCACTGTCTCCCCATCCAGCTTCCTAGATTCTTCCTCCCGTCTGACCGATCTCTTTTCTTCCCCTCCATCTGTTCCCTCGGAGGTCATACATCTATACCCATGTTGGATGGATTGCTACATAGAAGACAGATAAGCTTCAAAGGCAACAGATGCTTATCATGACAGCTAAAGACTCAGATCGAGCATATCTCTCTGTCTCACATGAGAGTGAGAGAGACACCTGTCGACTCAATCAATAACTGTCTGATTCGCTGTCTGAAGCGCAAGATGACGATATATCTTTCATCCTTCATTAGAAATCTCTCTCCAAAATGAATCAATACACTGCTTGTTTGTGGGAAGCTGAACATCTCTCAGACAAATGTATTATGTGATGATGGATTCCAGAGGACTATCAATAGCAGATGAAAGTAAGCCGCTGAGGTCATTTGAGGTCATTTCAGCCTTTCCATCAGTCTTTCTCATCAGCCTCTACCCTTTCACTATCAGTTCTCCTCCACCTCCAGTTGTAAGAGTCGGAAGAGGGAGGAGATGAGTTACGGAGGCTTTTCTTTACACTTATTGAACCATGTCAGAGGAGAAATCCCTCTCTTCCCCAAAAGGATACAGAGACAAACTCAATTTGGAGGCAGTTGGTGTATCGACAAATCGCTTCCAGCGTGCTTTCATTTTCAGAGCCTTGCTGTATAAAAGCTGAAGCGGCTAATGGCCCTCATTGGTTAGACAGATTACAGCTTTCCTTCATTCTGAATAGATTTTATTTGATGATGAACTCGTCAAATGAAAGTGGAACCACTGTCAAAACGAGACAATCTTTTTTATTGTGTCCCTCGTTATGATGGGGGCACAGCATGCTAGGAAAATTTTATTTGTTTTATAGGAAATTATTAATAGGCTGAACTAAAACTTAACTCCAGTCACAGCCGATGGAAGCCTGGACCCTCAAAGTTATTGTTGCTTTTGAAACAGGGGATCATGTGAGAGATGGTTGAAAACTGCATCTCCAAATGACCCATTTTAAAGCAGAAACCCTGTAAAAGGGTCTTAAAATCGGGTGGATAGCAATGACATCATACTAAAAGACTGAGGTTAAAGCTATAAAGTCTCAAGTCAGCATCCTCACCAGTTTACAATCCATGATAGGACAAGGAAAAAGGGAGCATCGTCGTTATGGTGGTGATTAAAGTGAAAGATCAGATGCCATTTTTACGACAGAAAAAGCTTTGAGGATCAAGACGTGATTTGTTTGCCAAATGAAACACTATCTCAGGTGTTGCTGGTGTATACACTTCCCTAAAATCTAATAAAGAGCAGGATAGAGCTGCTAAGTTTTTGCTAAACTTTGACATATTAGCATCCTGGATCGTCTTCCATACAGTAGATGATCCGGTCCTGAACAGGGGGTTGTCTGACATAACCTGTATCCCAACAACAAGTAGTTCGCTGATGCTCATTGACCTCTGGGGTAGTAATGCAGGCAGTAAAACATAGCATACAGGCAAACATAAAATCGATAATGTGCTCACCGGTAGGGATTTGGGAATACTGTTTACATTGCAGGAACTATTCAGGGTAGACTATGTAGCAAATCAGGGTGAGGATTCTCGCATGATTTTCGTGAATCCAGCTGCCTTGCAAGCAATGCTATTTGGGCAGACATGGAGAAGAGTGAAGCTGTAAATACAGAAACATGCAACACTTGATATTATTGTTTTCCGGAACATTAAAGCTTTGTTTTTAACTCAAGTGTTGTCTCACATGAGGCTGCCTTTTTCTTTTGTGCTGAAGTTCCAAATGAAAGAAATTGATCAAATGTGATGAGGTACGCTACTGTTATTTTAAACAATTCCTTAATTGAACTAACTCATGATATATACAACTACAGTGATACAAATTACATATTACATGATAAACGATTTTGGCCATAGCACCCACCCTGAGAGGCCCATGCACAACACTTTGGCATGTTAAGAACCGCAGTGGCCTTGGATGTTCTGACCCTGACTAAATATTTCACATTATACATCAATAAAACATTGGAAATGGGCCAGTATCCCCACTTCTGTTATATTCACAAAGTAAAGTGCAAAAGTCAAAAACACTGTCACATTACACTGGAGACAACTGTCTATAGGAAAAGGGGAAGCCAGAGCTGCATTTCAACAAAACAAAGACAAACATAATTTTTACATCAATACCAAAGAGATTCTAATTGGAGGATGAGGTGACACTTGAGTACCCACATCAGTATCAACACAACCTGTTGAGTTCAGTGCAGCGGGATGAAAAGCCTGAAGGGCCCGAAAGTAGGTTACGAAAACTCTTTTTCCTTTCCTCTGCTCCTTTGATTCAAACACAACGTGATATCAAGAGGGATAGAAAACACATTCTGTCTGCATTTAATTCATTATCTGTGCTATTTCTGTCTGCAAATATGTCAAATCTCAAATCAACAGAGTTCCTTTGTCTTTGTGCTTCTCCGATGGACTAGTCCCAACTAAAACAAAGCTTTGACAGCACATGTTGTGGATGTCTACAGAGTCTGTTTGGGACCACAGATGACACTCAACTCAAACAACAACTTCAAAAAGTTATGAAGAGTTGTAAAAAAGAGCAAAGAAAAGCTCTCAGTGCATTCACTTTATTGCCGCTGAAGAGGCAGCTTGTAATTTCAAAACCAATCTATGTAAACCAGACAGCACAGAGCCAACTGTATGTGAATATACTGCAATTAGGTCTGATGGCAGTGATTTAAACTGTCTCTTTATCTCAACCAACCTTCTGTGTGAAGGTTCCCTGTCAGTGAACGTGTGGTCCGATGAGAGACACACTCATTACCATGTCAAAGACTGCCAGTCAGTCATATTATAAATTCCTAAGTGACACATGCTAAATGACACTCTGTATGAGCGCGTGTATGTGTGGGTGTGTGTGTTCACAGAATACAGCAGCTATAATGTGGGGTAGCTCCTGTTCTCTGTAGACATTTAGTGTTTCTTTTATACATGTCTGCAGTATGACAAGGAGGTTCAACTGATTCACCAGGCACCTAATGAAGGCCTTCTACTCCAGCACTGAGTTCATTTATCCCAGAAACTCTGATGGACTCAAGGAAGTGTCTCCAGTCTGAATGTAACAGAAGCGCAAACAAAGCAACATAGGGAAAGGACCAGGAGAGCAACATGAGATGTAAATAGCAGAAAAGGAAGCAGACCAAGACGGGTCTAAAAAACACATACACTTTATTTCATTATTTGCTGTATGTCTGCCAAAAGGTTGTACATCTAAACTACACTAGGGGATTGTGTTACCTCGCTAACCCCAATTCCTGCTTTGTAGTAAAGGCCTCAGAAACCGATTTATCCGCAGAGGTCTCCTGGTAACAACAACAGGTAAAAACACAGGATAAAGCAGTTCATGTTTTACTTCAAGTCATCTCTGTGATGCTCTTCAGTTAAAACTGGGAGCTTAACGTTAACTCAGCTTGTTGCTCTCATAACTTAGGATCCAGACTTTAAATGACTTAAATCCTAAATCTACATGTCTTGTTGTGAGCAGTTTCATGTAGGAACTATTTTCTTTATACTGAACTACACCTGCCAACCGTGCAGAGAGAAGAATGCATCCACTCGTAGACGAGAGGCTCGTGCTTGTGACAGTGTGAGATGTAAACATTAATGGCGGCCTCCTCAGCTGAACAGTAATGTTAGCCGGCCCAGTGGTGCTGGGTGAGCTAGCAGGAGATGCACGCTTCCTTCTGCACAGTGACACAGTTTGGTGGGTGTAGTTCCACAGAAAGAAAGTAGTTCCTACACGAAATTGCTCACAAACATGTCTGTTGATTTTCTTGAGTAACTGGGACATGATTTCTGGAAAGAGACATTGCTGTTGAGTTTTAAATGTGTAATTTTTGGTGCACCACAGGCCAGTGCCATCAAATTCCATTATATTGGAGAGAAGGCAGACATCTCTACAGCTGATACCTCCAACACTCAGCATCTCACACCAAAACAATCCAGACTGCTCTGTGGTCGTGGTTAGAAGAAACCTGGATGTGACCAGCAGTCTGGCCACAAGAGGTCGCTTGTCAGAAAAACATAAACTATTATTACATGAACTATTATTCATGGGTCATGTTTGAGCAAATAATCAATGTTGTCACCTTTCTGGTGAGGACAGCCTCTAGGAGGACAATTGTTTAAGAAGCTGGCAGAGTCAATCTACACTTGGATTGTTGGTTCAGAAAGTCATGGCATCCTGTATGCACACTGTTGCATAGCCAAGTTGTCAGGCTCCACATCCCCTGTTGCTAACATTCCTCCATATCACAGCACTGCACCACACACTGGACTAGAAACCTCAACAAAAGGGCAGCCAAGAGCTGGACCATTATCACATCTCCAGAACACCAGATAACAATGCCCAAAGCAAACACAAGGCTACCAAGGCCTCCACTGCAGCTTTAATCTCCTCACCTCAGCATGAAACACACATGTAGAAACACACAGTTGCAAACGGGAGTCGAAAAAGCAACACCACCAGACAACCAATTACAGGGAGGAGCCGCCGCTGTTGACAAGGTGGTCTTGGGCTGGAATTAAATTACAGCGTGGGCCGAGCAGTTACTGGCTGTCATGATAAAGCCTTTCAGAAGACACACTAAAGGATTATCAGCTCTTACAGCTTTAATTGGCAGTTTAATGAAGTCGCCCACAATGCATCTGACAGGCACTAAAGGCGGACATCCTGTTTGTACACATCAAATACACCTCAGGGTGAATATCAGTTCAAGAGGGGACCGCAAAGGCTTTCATTAACAGAGATCACGTTTAATGAATCATTCAAAGTGGATCATATAAAATGTGTCATGTAGCTTCTCTATAATGTTATTAACAATAGTAAGCTGTGTTTTACAAGGGGTGCAATTAGCTCTGGATTAAGGGAACGGCCTTGCTTTTGAGGAAGTGTCCACTTCTGCTTTTGCTGACGAAATGCTAGATCTACATGGCAATGTTATGGATTACAAGGGAAGTATTAGTTGGGGATTACAAACAGTGGCACCTGCCAACAAGGGAGGTCTGGAGAGTACCCAGAGGCAGATTCATTGCAGCTTAATGAGAAGATTATACACTGTAATAGTCCACCAGGCCTTAGGTAAATACAGCTTTCAATCCTGTAAGGGGATTTCAAACACATGACTATATAATCATAATACTCTATTTCAAAGATACAGCGCCTTAAGGTAGTGAAACACCTTTTCTTTATTGTGTGGAGCTGCAGCCTACATTCTAATTATTATTTTTTTTAATTAAGTGAGAGTAAAGTATCTGTTTAAATAAGGGCTCAATCTCCTGAATCAATGTTTTCAGGTAGGGTATGTTTACAGCTTTCCACCCCAGCGTGGATGTGTCTGGATCAGCTTGGCACATTTGGATTCAGGGATTTTCACACATTCCCACTTGCGGATTTGCTGGAGCTGCGAGTGTCTGTGAGCTGATATCTTCTAGTCATTACACACATTTTCAGAGGGATTGAAGTTACTCGCACATTTTACACATTCTTGGTGGACTTCAATATTTTGAAGTCACTCTAGTGTTGATATATGGTGGTTAGGGTCATCATTATCCTTTTGGGGACCGAAATAGCTGTACTGCAGCCCTGTGCATGCTTTTAGGTATTTGTTTAAAATGGATACACTCCAGTGTTGGATGATATGTAGCTCTTGCTTCTACGTGATTGGAATGCACTTATTGTAAATCACTTTGGACAACAGTGTCTGCCAAATGAATGCAATGGAATTTAATGTAAAAGTTCACTTGCATTATGAAGTAGAGCCATAAAGGTATCTGTCTGCTCCTGGCTTCCTTTATTATTTCTGATATATTCTTACTGAAATGAACATACAGACAATGATCCTTCCACATAGGGTTAGCATTTGGCCATTGACACCATTTTGAAAAATGAATAACATGTTTGATACAAAGCTTTGCAAAATAAGGCTCAGCCATGTCTACTTGCGATGTTGATTGCACCTTCAAAAAAAAGAAGAAAAAAAAGAAGAAGAAGAAGACAAAAAAAGACCTTGGTCCCACATTTTTTCTGTTGTTGAATATGGGAATACAACCAGCCAACCCCTGCCCATACAGAAACATGGCCTTTCATTCCTTTGAACATGTAGTCAGTGATTTTAAACCGCAAAATTCTGCACATACGTTCATGTTCCAACGCTTCTGTGGGAATGAAAGATTTATGAAGATTTATGCAGCATAACACACACAAAAAAACATTGATTTAAGAAAGATTTAAGTGGAATAAAAACATTACCAGGAGCACGTAATCATTAATTAATTGCTTTGTTTGCTTCTTACTCATAACACATGAATAAACACAGCAACATATTCTCACTTTCCACTCATCAGATAACTGACGCTTGGTCAGTTGCTCCTAAAAGTCAAATTATGACACTCTAGGTTCCCCTTTAGCATCACTTTTGGATGCTCAGGGACGATGTGTTAATTTACACACGTTACATGCATTGTGTCATTAAAAAAAAAAAAATGTGTTTACAGGAATATGTATAGTTTCTGCTCATTACATGCACACTTCTTTTAAGGTTTGCTTTCTTGGGTTTAGGAAAGATAAACATGTGGTTAGGTTTAGAAAAAAGATCATAGTCACTAAATAAGCATGTCTTACTAATGTAGAATGAGGTATGTCACATGACATACATCACATACATCAGGTAAAACAGCTCACTGTTGATTTTTGTTTTCACACAGGACACAAACAGCAATCTCCTGGGTGAAAGTCATGTGTTTGTTTGACCCATCCACCACCCTTTCCTCATGCCCTACACAGACTTTCTCTCTCTTTATAGATTCACTCAGATTGTCAGATAAGTATAATGACACAGCCCAGTCCGTTGCATATAGACGATTAAAGGGACCTCACTGTATCAGTAGCTGATGCCGAGGGCCACTGACTAAGCATTGGTATTTGAAGAGTTGGGAGTGAGGATGGGTTGGCCACAGATGTAGCAGCTTAGAGACCAAAATAAATTAGAACTGCAAAACTGGGACTTTAGATAACCAGTTGATATGGATGACAGCATACATTGCAACTAAACAACTGTAGGCAATGTAACAGCTGCAGGCAACTAATCAGACTATAACGATAACATATCAGTAACAGTTGGGCTGTGCCAAATTGGTTTACAAAACTCATCTGACTGACTAATCCTAATATTCTCTTGTGTATTCAGCAAAATAACGTGTGCACTTCTTCCTCCAGATGCATGTGTGTAACACAGAGACTTGTGTTT
The DNA here is from genome assembly GCF_006386435.1 of Epinephelus moara. Classification (NCBI taxonomy): domain Eukaryota; kingdom Metazoa; phylum Chordata; class Actinopteri; order Perciformes; family Serranidae; genus Epinephelus; species Epinephelus moara. The sequence goes on along the minus strand of NC_065515.1, from coordinate 37,459,063 downwards.
ATATCACTCTTCCCTTGCTGTGCTGCGCTTGCTGAAGAGAACAGACAGGAAGGGAAAATATAATCATCTATTGTTTGTCCTGGCAAAGACCAGTTGCTCATTATCGGCCATTAGGGTTGTTTGGATGTGACACTGGCTATTATTTACCTACAGTCCCGCAAGTCTAACAATGTGAAAATGCCTGTTATGTAACCAGCTATCAATTCCTCACCACTAGCATGTCTTACAGCTTTGCGGTATCATCTGCTGTGATTCACCAGCAGTGCTGTAGCTGACAGAGTAGAGCCAGGAACCAGCACTTTCAGGGTTCAGAGTTTTACTCCCATTGCGGCCATTTTTACTAGAAATGTTATTCAATCAGGCTAATGTAAGGCACTTTGGATGAGAGCCTTCTCCAAGTGGTTATACATCCAGAGTCAGAGACGATCCAGATAATGAACACCCCGCTACTTCTGGACTTTTCTGACAATGTCTCTCTCTGCACACATTTTTTTTTTCTTGCAGAAAAAGAACTCTTTCCTTCGTCCTCCACAGCTAACAAAGACGGCAGTAGCTGGCCATAGGGACCAGTGCTTTTGCTCCGTCTATATAGGGCTCATGTTAAAAGGCAAACAGTAATGTGGGCATCAGACTGATGACCGCAGCATTCCTGCTCCCTGCAGAGTCAAGGAAATGGTCTTTTTATTGTCTTGGACTGCCACTGCTGCCACAAGCTCACTTATCAGACAGAAACACACACCCCTGCAGTATTAAAAAAACACCTAACTCTGGGACTTATACACACAATCATGGATGCTAACAGGCATGTACGTACAAGCAGAGACATACACACACACAGGCAGACAAATGAGAACACATATATGTACACTAAGAACAAGGAGTTTTACAGAAAAATGTCTCCGCTCACAGCGAAGGAAAAAACAAAAAACAGACCCACATATGAAGAGGAATGCTCCAGGATACACTTTTCTCAGCAGTTGTTCCTCTTCCATTGAAATTATTCCACCCAAAAGCCAAACAAAGCCTGAAACAACCTGACAAGGGAGGAACCTCACAGAAAGCCAGGGGGGGAGCTGTGGTATCTGTCACACACAAAACACAGTGTATGCACTGTACCAGCTCTGTGTCTCCTCTGCACTGTTACTGATATTCAAGACACGAGAGGCAGAAGAGTTCTTCTGTTCTGCTCCGCTATCTTATCTCATGGTATTGCTGTCATAAGAAGCACCAACATCCTGTACTTGCCTTCATCTACACAGCAAGTAAGGAGAACCTGTGAGATTACCGGAGCTGTGGTGAGCTACGGCCAGAGGCTCCATGTTCCACTTTCTTATCAGCTGTACCACTGGGTTCCCAGCAGGGAGAGGAGAGGAGAGTAAAGCTCCAAGATAGAGAGAGACATTCTTCCGTTCTACCATCATCAAAAATAAAAAATAAATAGCATCTAAATTGTCATCTATTGTTTTATCTGTTGATTGTTTGTCAAAACTTGTCAGTGCCATTACAATGTCTAAATGCTTGTTTTGTCAGACTTACAGAATACAAGTGAAGATATATTTACTTTACAATAGGCATTTTCTGACTGGAGGAACTTTATCAAAGTTCTAAGAAGCACCAAGTTATATTGTGCAAGAACGAGGAACGGTTGTAAATGTTAGAACACTGTATGAAAGGTACTCTAGCTAACACCGCAGAGTAGATACTCTCCCAACACAAAAGGAACTTTTGAAGTGTACAGTGATTTGGTAAACACATGAGCCAATGAGGCACTTACAACCTCCATTTCTTTTACAGGGTTCCTTGAGCTTGAGGCAAGTTAGATCTAAGACTTTTTAAGAATTTTTTAATGCCATCTGGAATAAAAATTTAAGACCAATTTTGTTATAACAGGGCTCGACAGTGCGAGCGTTTCACTCGCATTTGTGACTAAAAATAGGTGTGTGCGAACTGTAAAAAATATTTAGGGGCACATGTGCGCGTAAAAAAATCAGCCGAAGCAGCCTATATTTTTGTCAATAAAAAAATATGATAATCTAACCACAAATGTTGGAGGAACTCCAGCCGCCTTCCCTCTTCCCCGTGTGACACGGTTATGGGCAGTTTTCCAAGCCACTGTCGGCACAATGAATATAAGTCCCACTGTTGGCTGGGTGGAAATAAGTCAAAGTGTGGCGGAGGCAGGGACGGTTTTTGCTATGCAATGCAATGTGGGCAACCGCCCAGGGCGCAATCTATGTGAGGGTGCACGGGCGCCCTCCAAAAAAAACCAAAGAAAAACCTCGCCTGTTTTCTAGACTACCGCTCATTTCCACGTCAAGTTAGTGGAGTGGGCGCTGGGGCGCTCCTATTATCATGTTTCAACCAGCAGCAGAAAGGAAAGGCGAATCCTGGCGGTTGTGGGTTGAACGGGGGTCACAGACAGGAATACGGCGGAGGCTCACAGTGCTCTGCGGCGCAAGATAACGGCTTGGTGTCATGACTGCCCAGTAGTACCTGAACAGCTGAGCCGTGGCGTAACGGTCCACAAACCTCACCGCACTTTAGGGACTGTTCTTTACTTATGGAGGGACTGTTCTTTACTTGTCAGGGGAGGAGGGTGGCTGGTTGATTTTTATTTTATTTATTTATTTTATTTTGATCCCCCCTATGTTAATCACCTATTGATGCAGTTAGGGACTGTTCTCCACGGCCAGGCTGTTGGCTGGGTGGAAATAAGTCAAAGTGTGGCAGAGACGAGGGACCGGGAAAAGCAGCGGACCTCCGCGGAAGCCTGCTCCGTTCTCCCCGCAGTTAGGGACCGTTCGCCACGGTACTGCTGCTGGGCAGGGTGGAAATAAGTCCTGCAGAGTTTCAGAGGACCTGGAGAATGTTTTAGGATATTAATAACATTATATAAGATAATCATATTGCAAAGATAATATATATAAGATAATAACATTAAAGACAAAATTAAAATTAAATTGCAATACTTTTTCAAAACTTTTCTGTACATTTTGTATACAAATTCATCAAATAATTTTGCTTGTAAATGTCTATTTGCATCATGTTTATTACGGAAAACACATTCTTTGATCAATTTACATTGTGCCCCTAAAGTTCTTTGTGCACTCCTTACTTTTTCAACTTAGGAGCACATGTGCTCCTTGGGAAAAAAGTTAGCGTCAAGCCCTGTATAACCAAAACTGATGAAAACAAGACATGAAAAGCCATCAGTTACTAAGGATACAACTTTGCCCAAATGTTTACTGTAACATAGAACATGACTTTTTTGTCTTGTGGCGGAGACTAAGTGTTTGTTGGCAAGTTGCATTGATGCTTTTGTGGTTCTCACTCTGCATGTTCCTTGATTCCAATTGTGCCAAGTATGAAAACCTTTTTGCATAAAATACACCAAGCCTCGTATGCATTGCCTTGTACTGGTTTACAGCCACGATGCGATATTGCACTTCCTCATGTCATTCAGGGTACAGTGACAGCTGGCAAGCTCTGAGCATCCTGGCCAGAAACAAAATGTGAATGTTGTTGGTTCCACTGTCTTTATCTGCATAACGAAATGCAAGTCATTTACTAAGTTAGTGAAAAAAAAAAAAAGAACAGATGTTACCAATCATCATGAGATTTTATGATGCAACATCAGAAAAAAGTTCTTAAGATCCTACTTTCTTTGTCATAGGATTTTTAAGAGTTTTGAAAGATAACTTTGAGACTTTTAGAGCCAATTAAGTCCCTGTTTTTAGATTAATTAATTCACTGCTTTTCTTTTTAATTGATCCATGGTAACTTAAAACTCCCTGAACTGATTTCTCATGATGCTTTCAAAGAAATCCTAAAGGACCTGGAGCTTGAAAGTTGTGGGGAGTGTTCTTGCACTTAAACTCCTATATTATCTATGCACTCCTGAAACTCTATATTTTTTATCATTCCTGTATGTATGAAACCTCAGTGTTATGTGTTTTTATTGTGTGCTGCCCTCTTGGCCAGGTCACTCTTGAAAAAAGAGGTTTCTTTTAATCTCAAAGAGTTTTTACCTGGTAAAATAAAGGTTCAATTAAAAAAAAACAATGTTTAAAAACCCGGTATGTCTGTCGTTTACTCAGTAAACGACAGACAATGTAAAAATTAGGGCTGGGCGTTCTCAAGAAAGGGAACGAGTTCTTCAGCGCTTTTGTGTGCTCACCTGTGTCTGTGAGTGTGTGTGTGTGTGTGTGTGTGTGTGTGTATGCGCATCAGGGCCGAACTCTGCCGTGCGCGACACAGAGAGCAGAGGAGGATTTTAGACGCGCACCGTGTAGGGACATAAATGACATGCCGTTGTGTAAATAAGACAAATAAGTGTTACCAACGCCAAGCTGGCAGACCCCCGAACCGTAGTAAAGGGACCTCCGAAGACCATTAGCTCCTTTAGCTTGTGTTAGCTCGTTGTGGCAACAACACATACACAACGGGACTCTCACATCAGTGTCTGACTTTTACATAGAGGGAAATAACTCAAAAACAGCATGCAGAACTGCGTAGGCTTCTTCACTGTGGCTGCTCCATGTAAACAACATAGCACATGCCGCACTTTCTTCCTGGGGCGCATCCGTCTGACGTCACACACCACACCCGGCGCACTAACGTCTCATACCTCCTACATCAACTACACACATAGACAGCTCCACACACACACAAGCCACACACATCAGGCTCAGCCTGTAACATAAGGCTATTTAGTTTGTTTAATAAAAGGACAAGGTATAGACCTGTTCTATAGGAAAGGTAACCTTAAATGACTTCTGTTGTGATCCAATATGATGGTAGGGGAAACACTGCCGTATGATAAGAAAGGGGTCCGGTGGAAAGCGATCACAGATGCAGTCGCCATGTATATTGCAAGAGATATGGTGCCCATATATAGGCTACCGTGGAAAAGCCGGGGTTTATTCACATGCTGAAAGTTTTGGACCCCAGGTATGTGCTACCAGGCAAATATATATTTTTTTTTAAGTAGGAGGGGGAAAAAATCGATTTAAATTGTGAATCGGATTTTTTGTGAAAAAATCGAATCGATTTAAATTGTGAATCGGATTTTTTGTGAAAAAATCGGAGATTTTTTTTTTAGGCCATATCGCCCAGCCCTAGTAAAAATCCAATGTCTTATAATCCAAACAAAGGAAGAAAACATGGACAAACTGACTGACAGTGAAGTCCAGAGTATATATGCGACAGGAGAAATACAACACGATCCTGGCGTAGGCTGGCTTATGTCATTGTACCGTTACTTTTAGCGGTGCAAATGCAAACAGAAATATGTTTTTATGTACTTCTCAGCGAAGCTCCTCAGTGGGCTGTTTCTCTCAGGGACTCCCCAGAGCTGTTGGGTCTGCAAACCCCATGTGATAGAAAGCTTAAGAGAAAAGCAGCAAACCAGCATACTTACCTGATAAAGGACCATATACAGTATTTCCTTTTAGAAGTTAGTGGACACCAAAACAGAGCTGAGAGGTGAGTGAATATTAAACTAGCATTTGTCAGGTGGCCAGAAACATGACTGCAAACACATAATAATGTTGCCCTGTGTCTGCGTGTAAGTAGGTAAGTGTATACTGTATGTAACGCGTTCACAAAAAAAATGTGTAAGGTGATGTATAGGTGGTTGTTGTGTTAACACCTTGTTTTTCTGTGGCCAAAAAAAAAAAAAAAATTAATGTGTGCAGTGTTTCTTCTGCATGACACTGTCCACACTCTCTCCGAAAACAAACTGCTGTGTCCAACATTTCCCCCACAACAAAAATGCACCAGATACTGTGTTTGGTGCAGCACATGTACAGAGTTTATCCAGTCCGGACAAATAAGAAACCAGTTGTTCAAAAAGGCACCTTGCTAGAAGCCTAAATTGTCTTGTACGTCATGTATTTCCCGACATTGCAAACCATAGTCTGATAACCACTGCATTCCAAACATAATTTATTTGTAAGGCCCATTGAAATAGATTTGCCCCCACCAAAAACTTTGTGAAAAAGCAGCTCAAAGTTCAGACAGAGAGATCTAGAGCAGGATGCTCCAGTGCAATCATTTAGCTTGTCAATGGAATCCAGCCACACCTCTCTTGTGGTCCACTGAGTGGCAAGCCCACACATCCAGGGAGATGAATAAATAGCCTTATTTTTCCATCTTGGTCACAGACACAGATCACTGAGAAGCAATATACCAATGACCAAGGAGTACCATGAGTATTTCTACATTCAAAGAAGATTGTGGTTATTTTCCTGCACATTTTGCCTCGAGTTTGACAGTAGCCACCCAAATTTGATGTTACTTTATTAGGGTCCGGGCAGCTAAGCTGCCAGGACACTATTGTAATCCCAGGTATTCTTCTTCTTTCTTCTTCTTCCGAGGAAATCATACTTCCCATGGGTGAAAACTCACCAAACTTTGCACAAAGGTCCAGTCTCATGCCAGATATCCTCAGCTGTAAACTCAAGTCAATAGTCCTGATGGTGGCGCTACAGCAAGCGCCTGAATTTCAAAACTTTGAAAATTCATAACAAATCAACCATACGTGCTACAACTTCACAACTTTCATCAAAGTGTAGCCCCAATACTGAAGAAACTTTTGTACATTTAAACCTATTAAAAATTATGAAGTTCATCACTCTGTTATTTTCAAAAACTGTAAAACTTCTTAAACCTATCTCTAGGGTTGGGTCGGTTCTTGGTAATACCAATTCGGTTCGGTACTCTGTCTTGGACCGTTTTTTGGGGGGGGGTGTTTTTGAGACCGATCGGACCGCATACTCGGGCGGAACGTACGTGGAGCGGACTCCGCGGAGGTCCACCCGGTGAAAGTGGACGTCCGCAAGCCCTGTGCGCGCAAAGCACGGCATGTATTTTTCACATTGCGGGGATTTTTCACAGACATTTTTACACGGAGTCCGCTCCGCTTATAGTACGCCCGAGTCTGTGAGC
>NC_065515.1:37427475-37451854 GCF_006386435.1 Epinephelus moara | reverse complement strand
GCCAAGCGCAAGCGGGGAGGAGGGAGAGGGGGGTGGGGGGGGGGCGGGGACTGAGCTAGGGGGTGCGAGTGCACATGCACCGAGGCCTCTACTGTAGCCTGGAGTTTGTTTAACAGTGACAGGGAGTCGATAATGGCGGACAATTTAGTCTCAAAGAAATCAAAGAATGCGCCAATATGGTAACACTTTGGCTTTGAGCCAGACGAAGGAGGCAACCTTTGTTTGCACTGACTGAGTAAGCTGCAAAATTTATTTGTAAGGAATAAAAGAAACAACTTGTCACTGTCACTCGGTTGTCCTAGGGTCATTTTTTATTTTAAATGAGCCAATTGCGCCCCCAAGTGGCGAAAATCCGGTATTACCGACGTGATGCAGTTTTTACAAAAACCGGGCCGTTTTTTTTTTTTTCTCATACCGACCCAACCCTATCTATCTCCTCCCACAATTTTTGCTCAATTGACACCAAACTTGCTACAGAGCATCTTCAGACTGTCCTACAAAAGCTATGTTTCTCAGATTTTTGATTTATCAAAAATTGAGCCTACAGTGCATCAAAATGTTTGACTGTAAACGGTACTGTAAACATATACATGCAAATTCTTGCTAAATAAATCTTCAATGTTCATGAAAAAAATGACAAAATTCTAGAGTCATGGTAGATGATGTGTGGCAAATTTCAGAATTTTATCTCAAAAACTGAATTTTTGACAGCATTTTGAATTTTGCTCTAATGTGAACAATTGGAGTCAATGTAAAAATGGCAATTTTAAACATCAGTTTTTCACTTATGGAGCAAATCAATCATTGTTACAAACAAATTACCAACATCTCCATGCTGTCTAGATGCAATATGTGTATTTTCAGATTTTTGTCTTAATAACTGAATTTTTTACAGTGGTTTCAAATCTGCCTTTCCATGCACGGATGGCTGCTTTCCTACACAACAGTGAATGGCTTACTCAATTTGTGAAGCCACTGTTGAGTTGCTACTTGCCAATTAGCTCAGAGCGGTAGATGACCGTCTTAGGTTCCAGAGGTTGCGGATTCGAGCCTCAACTGGTGCAGAATCCACATTGTAATGTAATTATCTTCTTGTGCTCCAGCTTATTGCTTAAAATTGCCTGAGCGTGACTGATCACTGTGCAGCATCTTCAAGTCTTTTTTCTGCTAGAAAATGCTTGAAAATAAACCAAACTTTGCACACAGATCCAGTGTCAATACTTCAGTGTGAAACCATCTGAGGCTTCTCACTTTGCACATAGCTCAACTAGTTAAACATCATTTTTTCACTTATGAAGTAAATCAATCATTGTTAAAAAATAAATTACCAACATCTCCATGCTGTCTAGATGCAATATGTGTATTTTCAGATTTTTGTTTCAATAACTGAATTTTTTTCAGTGGTTTGAAATCTGCTTTTCCATGCATGGAAGGCTGCTAAACCTGCACGTTTGGCTTAGTCAATTTGTGAAGCTACACATGAATTGTCACTGACTAATTAGCTCAGTGAGATAGAAATTGATTCTTAGTCTCAGAGGTTGTGAGTTCAAGCCTCAGCTGATGCAAAAGGCAGATTGTGTTGCTAAATTCCTAAATGTCTTCCAATTCTTCTGCTTGTTGCTCAGAATTGCCTAAAAATGCCCGGACCCGACCCATCGCTGCGCAGCAGCTATAATTTCCTTATTTCTTCCAATACATGGCCAACAATTGGAGTAGAACATTTCTGTTTTCAAAATGCTTTCAAACCTGACCTATAGTTATACTCCAATTCACTTCCAAACCCATCTCATTCTGGGAAGAAGCTTATACTGTACTGAAAGCTTCACAAAGGTGTGTAAAAATAAAAAGAACCTTTTCACTTATGTAATATCAAGCTCTTAATTCGAGCCTCACCTCCTCACCATTTAATTATTTTGTCCTTTCTTGCTTTTTATTGCTTTATTTAGCCAATTTCTCTTTTCAGAGCAATTTCTGCGAGCGTCTCATTTACATTCCACCTTGGCACCTATTCAATATCCAGATCAGTAAAGCAATCAGGGGAATTCTCAGTCTCATCTCCCACACAACACGCTGTTTCCCCTGCACTCCATGCAAATGCCCCTTTTTGTTCTTCCAATCCACAGGTTGGTGGCCAAAATTGGATTTCCCTTACAACACTTGCTGGTGAATTCAAATGGATTTGGAGGAGAGGAGGGCAGAGGGGCGGGGTATTCTTTGTCTAAACAAAATTACGGGAGTGCGAGAAAGAGGGAACGAGAATGAAAAGTCCAGCACTCAGCAGTGGGATTCTTGAATAGTTTGGAGGTGTGATGCTGATAGGAAAGTAGGGGGAAATTCTGCCGCCTCCATCAAACAATGTGGGGTCACTAATTGGCAGAAAGAGAAAGAGACAAAGAAGCAGTGAAACCTAGATTCAGTATGGTGCCTTTCGTGTCTACAAAGCTTAGAGTGCTTTGAGCTCGATGTGGAGACTGACAACAGAAAATCGTAAAGAGTTGTACAGGCCAACAGGAGAAAAAGCCAGCTGTCTTTCTTCTTGTCAGCCTTGCTTCTTCTCCACAGACAGGTAATATTAGATATGGAATAGAGAATATTGCATTAGCGATAGCAATCCTCAGTGATCCCCTCCATTGGAGCAGAAGAAAGTTCTAGATAAGGCTTCCTCAGCGGATTCACACAGTATAGGAAAATGAAAGTTAAAGCAAGTATGGATGAAGAGAAGATGCTCAGCTCTGCATATCACTTGTCTCAATCTTGAAAGCAGATTTTGATTTAATGCAGTCATGCTTTCTGCAGAATATTCCCCAATAACGCAATCTTGTTATCATTTCCCTTACAAGCAAACATCAAACATTCCATAGAGGCATTTTCATTAGCAAAGGGCATCGTAAATTTTCCCCATCAGTGTTTCTCCTGATAAAAAAAGGCCATGATTAAGGGAGTTATGTCAAAGCGCCTTTGTGCAAATTAAAAATTCCTTTAATGCTGCAATATTATTATTCAACTGCTCCACAGAGAGTGGAGTAATCTAATTTTCACTTATTCCAAAGGGTTTCAGGGTTTAAAACGTGCCTCCTTGTCTCACAGGGATTCATACAAATCCCCTCACATCTGGTGACGCCAACAAACAACAGAGACACTGATGCGTTAGGTTAGGGGTGTTACAGGAAGTCAGCTGGCAGTAAAGCAGTTGGCTTGTGGATGCAAGTTTGCAGGTTTGAATCCAACCATCCTGTTTGTCCAATCAAATGGTTGGTTACCTTGCAAACAACACCTTTATTTGCATGGAATTAAATCAACTTTTGTAGCATCTCTTTCTCCACACCACAAGCTTGGTTTGAATTGTGAGGTATCAGATTACCATTTGTGCAAAACACACACAGCATCAAACACAGAGTGAAAAGAAGGCATACAGTAAAAGGCTTTAAAAGTGACATGGCATGGTTTTTTGTGCACATGTCCAGGGGAGGGACTTTTAAAAGATAAATGTTTAAGGAAAAAAATATAAGTGGCCCCTCCTTCCAGTGTTCTGTCCCTGTAGACTCTGACCAGTTGCAAATGCTGCCACAGTCTTACAATGGCAGTTGTGGACGCTTTGAAGTGGGGCCGAAATGGACTCATGCGGGTTCAGCAGACCACGGAAAAAGCAGCAGAGAGACGCTGAGGCCGAGGCTGACTGGCAGCTTGCTTTGCTCCTTATATTTGTTTCAACTTCAGGGAGTAAAAGCGGGGTGAAATGAAAAGACCAAGGCACCTCAGGAAAGAGGGGCAGGAGAAAGAACACTGCCAGCAAATAAGTGTGAACCCTGCCCAGGCTGCCTCAATTCAGCAAAACATGACTAACTGAAGCTGCAGCTGATGCATGTTCAGTTGTTTTAAAAGACAGAGATGGTGTTTCGAGCATCATAGAGCAAGCACTGTACATTTGAAAGGTGAGTGCATGAAAGTGTTGCCCTCGCAGAGCACAGTGGCTGTGGTTACACTGAATCAGAGGCATGTTGGTTTTAAGTGGATTCCAGCAGTGACCCGTGTTTTAGGCAGGAAAAAATATCAATACATCCACCAAAATGTTTTGATTCACTCAGGCAGAATAATCCTTTTCTTCAAGACTCATTCATATTCTCAGTATGTTCAAATGATTTACTTTCCACCAAAACATGGGTAAATACAAAGCTTTTATCTGCAGCTGCCAACCTGCAGCTTGTCAGCAAAGATGTGCATTGGTCTCTGTGCAATCAATTAGCGTCACCCTCTCCACTTGAACATAAAGACAGTTTGGGCTACCACCATGGCAAATACCCACAGCATGATACTCAAAACCCAGTGTGTTGTCCAAATGCCTATGTTGTCCTTACGATATTGCAGTTGTACGCCTCCTCCAACCAGTCAAATCAGATTTTACATCCATGTCTATCAAGACTCATATGTAGTAGACAATGCTTCAAACATGGATGTTTCAGCAAAAAAGCTACAAATTCTACAATGTGAATGCTACACACACATCTTCAACCCAGCAGCACAGAAGATCTATACAGTCAGCACAGTTTATAGGTTTACACCCAAGATTAAATGTTTCCCCTTCCTTTCCTGAGTTATGTTGTTGAGTAATGGCCATAGAAATGTGTTTGCCGAACATTATGATGTCACAGTAAAGATGACCTTTGACCTCTTGGATATAAAATCCCATCACTTTATCATTATGTCCTATTAAACTTATCGTGAAATGTTGTCATCATTAGCGTATACATTTTAGAGTTATGACTAAAAAAACGTGAGGTCACAGTGACCTTGACCTTTGACCACAAAAATCTAAACAGTTCATTGTTGAGTCCACATTAACGTTTGTGCCAAATTTGATGAAATTCCCTCAAAGCATTCTTAATATGTCGCGCTCGCGAGACAGGACAGACAGACAAACGGATGAAGGCAAGGATGGAAATACACTCCTAATCGGACAAACATAATGACCCTGGCCGTGGCTGTTGCTGGGGCATTGTTGAGTCCACATAAACGTTTATGCCAAATTTGCTGAAATTCCCTCAAAGCTTTCTAGACATGTCATGTTTTCAAGAACGGGACAGACAGACAAACGGATGAACACAAGGACGGAAATACATCCCTAATCAGATAAACATAATGACCCCAGCCACGGCTGTCACCGGAGCATTGGCATAAAAAACTTTTGTTAACAGCTATCACTTTGTAGACACATGAAACTGAGAAAATCAGCAATTCTTTACTTGAGCAGTTGAATCCTACATGCGGAATATACTTTACATACATCCTGCCAATTGACTTATTAATTAATAGACTTATTATTTCAGGACATAAGCGTGGTCATGTATGTACTTTAAGTTTTACACAGTCATCTGTTGTAGCAGAGGCATTCTGGTGCTCAAAGGTCTTTCTCATGCAAAAATATATAAAAAAGTTAATCTCTTCATTTTGAATGTTTGTGTCTGGTCCTCTTAAAAACCATGCTACCTCTCCAATTCCATCCTTTCTGCCTGCCTGATATAAGTGGACAGCTATCAGAAACATACCCTGCAGCACTCCCTCTCTGTCAGCAAACGCTCTGACACACCGCCAAAGTTAGACTGGGCCTTGCTCGCACTCTTGACACTCACGCTTTCATTCATGCATGCACTCACGCCGGTACAACCATGCTCAGACAGCTCTCTTGAACTTACACGGAGTATAAAACAGGGCCGGCTGGCAGTGATACGCACTGATACAGGCTTTGCTTTGCCAGGCGAAGTTACTGTAATTGGAGTGCCTTTCAAAGCCTCAGCTTCTCGAGGAAGAATAGTATCAAAGCTGACAGCATTTGCTGGATTTCTCTTTGCCGAGCTCACGGGCCGATGCGCCGCTCTCAGCCACGCAACTACCAACCAACTCTGCTTCACACTGAAATTGTTTTTTTTCTTCACCTCCAGCATCACTTGGAGTGAGTCAGAGTGAGTAGCTAGCTTGACTCAGTTTGTCAAAGAAACTGACAATTTTAAGCTAAACAGCTGAAATACCCCAGTGGAACAGGTGCATGCATTTCATATGTACATGTGCCAAAGTATCAGAATACTGACTCAGTCTCATCATTCTTCCCTAGTTGTTTCCTGTTGTGATCTTGCTTTATGTCCTAAAATGCTTTCAGGCTTTAATGGACTTTTAAATGAGAACTATTTTCTCACTTTCAAGTATAAATGAGGTTGTTATATAAGTGCTTTCATGTAAAAAGATGCACACTATCAGGCTTGCCAGCTGAATGTAATGGAATAGAAGCATTAAGTTCTCATTACATGGAAATTTAAAGCAACATCAAACCACACTACACCCAACTCTGGCTTACCTGGTCAATTTATTTTGAAAAGACTGAAAGTACTTGTAATTAACATCCTGACAAACAAACACTAATGACAGCTCTTTATTAATGACCAAACAACACTGTTACTCATTATGTAAACCAATGCTCCTGAAACTTTGGGGTTAAGGAGCAGAAACCTCTGGTGGGTCACCACATGACAGGACTGCTAATATGACTTAATAAGGTCTAAGGACATGACTAACTTTCTGTATGGACTCTGAGCCAAAAAAGCTCAGGAATTCACAAGATGCACAAAACTGGTGTGCATGAGTAACTTCACTTTCTTCTTCTTTTATTCTTTTGTTGCTGATAAGCTTCAGTAGTGATAAGGTAGCTTTCTTTAGTCCTCAAAGGTAAATCTGGTGACTCTTGACTGCTCAATAGCACAATTTATAATAGCAATTATAAATCAGTGACAATAGCACTGTGTCAAAACATGCATGAATTTTAATGAGGCCAGCTCATTAGCACAGCGGGGGTCTTAACCTTTGCTGCATGCAGTGTCCTCACAATTGTTGAGACACAGAACAAAATGATTGTTCCCAAGTTAACTTTAATTCAAAAAGCTTACAGATGAATTATGCAAAAGTGGACTTGTTGCATTGTAATCCATCGTCTCACCAGTGCTTATAGAACACCTGTTTACAGAGAAACAGAGGTAAAAATGATACTTACATGAACTATATTTACTCAACAGCTGTGAGTGTGTCATGTAATATTTAGTTAAGAATAGAAAGCTTTTGAAAGTAGCCACCCAAATCATCTGCAAAACAGCATCTTTTCCAAGTATACATCTTTACAAGATGACATGATTCCATCATTGGAGCCACGTGCAGCAGTGATCCTGTGTGTGCATGACATTACCGTGCGTATTTTCTATGAACTTTCATTACAGCTCAGATCCAAACACTTTGACGAGAGGGTGATATTTTTATGTGTATGTGCCTCAAATCATCGACGCCATCTCATTCTCTGCCTCTCTCCGTTCCATCTTTTCAATTACACACGCATCCTCCTACAGCTCCAGCTGTTACACTAAGGCGACTTAGCATGGTAACTATGGTAACTCACACCACCATACTGGACTTTTGCTGTCATCACCCTCATTATCATCATTGCCGCCATTGTGGCTGTTGAGATTGCCAGACCTCTCCCAATCTTCTGATCCTGGCCTGATTTGCATAATGTGAAGAATGGCGTTGATGCTGAGCGGGGACAAGCTGGCTGGGTTTCACGCCTGACTGAAAAATGATCACCAGATGTGAAGCTTGGTAATTGAAAAAAATGGAAACATGGTCACTGAAAAGGTGAGCGTGCATGTGTCTCTGCATGTGAGTTTGTCTTGTTTGGTCCCAAGAGTTTTTCCATCTCCTCCTGACTACCAGCATTGAAAGATATACTTTTTTTCTTCTACCTCTCTTGTAGGTGTGAGCAACTGCCTGTGTGTGTTTGCCCCAGATGACCTCAAGAAGTTTTCCCTCTCCACTTCCAGCTTCACGCTTCACTGTCTCCCAGGGCACTGTTATTGGCAGCCGGAGCCACAGGGAACAGTTGGGCTTGTAAGGAACAATGTACACCAGGTCTTATGTTTCCAATCTTGAAGCTAAGATTGGAGAGGTTAGGATATATGGTCAAAGGTGCATGTGTTTTCCATTTATCCTTCAGTCAATCGGGTACTCTCATTGTGACTGATATTGCTTTTATCAGAAGAAGCCTTAGCATGATGCTGAAAAATGTCAAGGGGGGAGACACTGAATGTATGCACACTAATTGTGACAATGAAACAGTTCCGACCAAACACAGTCTTCTCAAATCTCCCCTTAGGGCCAACGATTTATCACGCGTGATACTCTGTAGAAGACTGGGATTACATGAGGGAATGCTTGGCATGCTGGTCTATATACAGCACACATACAGCAGACGTGAGTGTGCCTAAATCTGATCCTACACATACTGTAAATAGACCATATTTCAGAGCTTGCGTAACAAAGTAAACTAAAGCTTCTATAGATGCCTGTTTACCTTGGTGACAATCCATACAATTTAATATTTTAGTGTCATTTTATACATAATATAAGTGAGAGTGCTTAACCTTCTTCTATTTGGCTCCCTTCTAATCTGAAGATAGGTGGTTTTGATATGATGATATCTCTGGGATAGGAATATGTACCTTTTTATCTTGTTTATTAGTTGTTGTTGTTTTTTTTTCGTTTTTACTCAGCCCTCTCTCTTGGCATATATCTCTGTGCCACCGGCAATATAAGGTCACCCAACACCCAGCAGGTGTTACTGTGTATTATTGGTGCTGCTGGGTAAGAAAAGAAGGGCTAAAAACACAGCAGCATACACAACACTGCAGCTGCAGAGTTTTCTGCAGGTATCATAAAAACAAAATGACAACCACTTCAGTGCCACCTAAATCTGACTTTACAACAATAAATAAAACCAAAACTGACAGCACTTTACTATAACAAAAAGTAACAAACACTTTTGAAATATAAAAAGGGACAGTATAATTCAGAGTGGAGAAAAAAAGCAAAAGCTTTCAAGCAAGAAAGCCCTCAGAAGACAGCAGATCAGGCCCATTTAATGTTACTTTTTTTGTTTTGTTATAGCAATCATTGGGTAGATCACAGAGTGGATAGCAAAAGTGTAACCGGATTTTGGCATAAAGAGAAAGGTTATTGGTCAATCAAACTTAAAGGTCGGCTCCTGTTAGGAGCAAAACTGAGCACCGCAAAGGCTGTGCAATTACGACTGCATCCTTCCTAATAATCTTAATTACTCTGCCAACTAGTAGGGGTGTCTCTATTCTCCAAATCCATGATTTGATTCAATTATTGATTTAAACATTTTATTTTTATGCCGTGCAAACGGTCATTTACTGAGCTAAGAAAGATGGTGAATGTGAGTGGTGGGGATAACATTACAGGACTAGTAAAAAGCTGACCAGCAATGGCAGAGAGAGAGAGCAGGACAACACAACATATTTTTACATCTAACTTGCTAAAGTAAGAGTTTATTTTGACCCTAACAGGATTGTTGATTATTTGAACAAACACTAATCAGCCAAAACATTAAAACCACTGACAGATGAATTCAATAACACTGATCTTGTTACAACATAATGTTCTGCTATGGAACCTTGGGTTCTTGCATTTATGTAGATGCGACTTGACACACACCATCCACCCAAACATCGCTGCAAACCAAGTATCCCCTCCTGATGGCAATGCCACTTTCTGATGGCAGTAGCTCCCCCAGCAGGACAATTCAACATGACCCACCACAAAAACTGCACAGGAATCATCTGAGCAATGTGATAAAGGGCTCAAGGCGTCGACCTAGCCTCAAAAGTCCCTAGTAGGGATGTCCCAATCCGATATTCGGATCGGTATTGGCCGCTGATATTGCAAAAAAGGTGCATCGGCATCAGATCGGACTGCACGGAAAAATGCCGATCCAAGAACTCCGATCCAGTTTTTCACAGAGTTCGATCCAGGTTTTCCGGCCAGCCCAGCGCTCTGCGATTCAAGCAGTCCATTCCGGTGATCCGCTCCAGCTCTTACTATCAATCCACCAGGCCAGCATGCAGACGGCAGACACACACGGAAGGAAGGGTAGGAAGAGTAGCGGTCAATTTAGTTAACTGACTATTTGTTTTCTGCTCTGGTTTTTTGAGAGTGATATTTTTATTTGGTTTACACTCTTACTGTTTAAGTAAAGAGCACTGATGGCATTGTTTTGGGCACAATTAGTGAAATTGGAGCCATGGATGGACTATTGCTTGTTTAAACAGTTGTACAATATTGTGTGTGGTTTTTTGTCCCCTCTGTTGGTCCCAGGAAAGAGCAGCACCAGGCTGGCACTGACACTACTAAAATAACTGAAAAGGAAAGGCTGCATTGTTTGTTAAATGTCAACAATGTTTTGTGGTGTTAATCTATTTTGTATTTATTAGGGGGCCAAAGCACAAGTGTGTGGAGTCCTGCTGCTATTTTAATTTCAGTGTTAGACATTTTAAAGATTTCTTGTGTTGATTTATTTTCTATTTATTAAGGGGCCAAAGCAGCCAAAGCAAACCAGCTATATTTTTTATTTAATGTTAATGTTTAAGTTTAAAGTTTCTAGTCCCTAGTCCCTAGATCCCAATCCTATCGATCATCTGTTGACAGAATCCACCTCCAATGCCCTAAATCCAGACTCCCAGGACACACCCAGTGGTCCTGTGTCTGTTCCTCAACAGGTCAGAGGTCCCACCGTGGATCAGACTTGGCTCTGACCTGTAAAGGCATTGACACAGGATCTCTGGAGTACTGGCACATCCCACGGATGCTCACATTTGTTGTTCACATAACTCATGGGTAATGCAAAATGTTACCACACCGCTGACTTTTTCCAGTTATGTTGTTTCTCCAATAACTCCAACTCTGGCAGAGGCAATGGTGTCTCAAAGTACAGCTGCAGGCTACCAGTACATTTGCGTTATACTGTGTCATCTTTGAAGTGTTGGTGGGGGTGGAGAGAAAAAAAATACTGGGAGAATTGCTGATCCTCACTTCAATTGATTTTTAATTTAGAATCAAAATCATGACACCCCTTACCAACTAGTGGTGGCGTAATGCCACTGCTTACACACCCTGCACACTACAGTGCATTACAGTGCAACTTTACATTAAAGCCGGGTATGTTCACAAGTTAACCCTCTCTATATCTAGCAGGTCAGACTTATAACCTTGAACCTGTAGCCCCTACATACAAAAGCTGGTGTGGAGATTTCTGGCTCTCAAGATCATGACTGTGCAGCCCACATTTTGGGTCTAAATGGCAAACAATTTATTAATCCTGGGGGAGTAAATATGCACTTTATGTCAAATTTGCTATTAGTTTTCTCAGGATGTGCTGGTCCAAGCAAGTGGACAGATGGTGTAACACAAAGGAGTAGCTACTAACCTGGACATAAAAGGGATAAAAAGCAATGCAGCTTCAAACTATGTGCTGCCAAATATCCAATATCAGTCAAAGTACATTCAGTCCAAGAATGCCAAGTCGATACCTGTGGAAACAGTCCCCTCAAACTGTCTCTGTAACAAGGAACTTCTCAGTAGAGTGTCCGCAGACTTTGAAAAGTACTATCTGCTTGACATCACACACTCACTGAAGACGCAGAGCTCTTTATTCCTTTATCATTTCAGCTGGCTTTGTAATACAGAGGCAGCCATCTTCACAGTGCTTACTTTAGATACTAGATGTCTTGTTTTTAGAATGAAGCTCCTCAAATGTTGTTTCAGAGGCCTTTCCAAAGCAGCACGGATCATTTCTTGGGGCAGGGGGTTGGTTTTCTTTATCCTTCTTTAATGCTGACCACTCATGTCCCTTTCTTTTCTTTTTTCCCCTGGACATTTAACCTAATTTACTCAAAACTAAACCCCTTTCCCATACCATCTCTCTGTAACTTCCCAGGTCTTTTCCCTCATGTATAAAAACCATCCGATACATTTTAAGTATCTATGAGAAAAACTCTGAAGCAACCTGACTTCTAATTAACACCCATGAGAAAAACCCTACTCACTCACCTTACTTTCCCCATTAGTTCACAACAGTTATCTTGATCATTAGCCACCTATTTTATGCAGAGTACCTCCCTATCGTCCCAGAGGTGCTTCTCTGTCAAACTATAGCCCTCGGTTCCTGCAGCATGGGTGATGTATGGAGGCAGTTAATACCCCAACCTGTGAAGAACATTATGGCCATCCCATTCTAAAGAGCACATTATTTCTGATACGACTGCCTGACTTGCCCTGATGAGGCTTGTTCTGATGGATGGACCCAGGCCTACTGAAAGTTTTGGCAATGAGACAGGGGGGCAGGGAACTGCATTAGCTGTGGACAACTTTGTCATTAGGTAACAGTTCAAAGTACAGTTCAAAACAAATGAGCTCTAAGAGGTACGACAGAGAGGGACTCGTTAGTCATAAATGGGTGTAATGGGGGTCCAAGTGGTTTTCAATCTGGCTTTGGGGCATTAATTCCTCTCCTGCATAAGGAAACTGTCTGCCAGGTTGGACTTTGACAGGAAACAAAATCCATCTGATAGTTGCAGAATTACAAAGCTCGAAACCAACACAGTTTACTGAACTGTTTTAACAAACAATGCACCAATATGGTAACATTCAAAAAACTGGTGGTGTCCCAAGCCCAACTGCAGGATCGAGCTCATGGCCCATCCATGCATTTTGTCATGGTTAATATTAGCTGTAAAAAGCCAGATACATCTCTGACAATTGAACTAAAGTCTGCATTGCCCTCTAACTCTGGAACCATCTTCTAGCGGTGTGTTCAGACAAAAACTAAAACAAATTTTCACCTTCCCTCATTTGTGTAAATTGGACCATTTGTGCAGTCCTTGTTGATTCTTCCCTCACAACCAACTGTGCAGGCATTAGGTGTAAGCTAACTAGCAATGTTAGCGACCATGTTTATCAGAGTGAGACTGTGTGTGTGTTTCTGCTCAGTTTAGCCCCTAACTGATCTCAGTGTTCGCAAGGACCTGCTGTCAACTTCCTCTTTTTTCAAGTCTCTGGACATTTATGAAGCTGACTCCAAAGCACTTTTGTTCAAGTTGACACATTCAGTCAATTTGTGTTTAATTGTGTCTTTGCATTTACTGTGCATGCAATTACAGACAAAGTTGCAAAAATTCTGCCAGAATCTATCATTGCCTTCATTTCTATTTTTTTACCGATCATGAGACATATTTGATAGCATTTAATTTTCATTCATTATTTTCATCTTTTATCATTTATATACAGGATAAACTAACAGATTATGCATTTACACTCACTGGCCACTTTATTAAGTACACCTTGATTGTACTGTGTTGGACCCCTTTTGCCTTCAGAATTGCCTTAATTTCTTCATGGCATAGATCCAACAAGGTGCTGGAAACATTCCTCAGAAATTTTGGTCCATATTGACATGACAGCATCACACAGTTGCTGCAGATTTGTCAGCTGCACATCCATGATGTGAATCTCCTGTTCCACCACATCCTAAAGGTGCTCTATAGGATTGAGATCTGGTGACTGTAGAGGCCATTGGAGTACAGTGAACTCACTGTCATGTTCCAGAAACCAGTTGTAGATGATCTGAGCTTCATGACATGGTGCATTATCCTGCTGGAAGTAGCCATCAGAAGATGGGTACACTGTGGTCATAAAGGGATGGACACAGTCAGCAACAATATTCAGGTAGGCTGTGGTGTTTAAACAGTGCTAAAATTGGTACTAGGGGGCCAAAAGTGTGCCAAGAAAATATCCCCCACACAATTACACCACCACCAGCCTGAACCCTTGATACAAGGCAGGATGGATCCATGCTTTCATATTGTTTACACCAAACTCTGACCCTACCATCTGAATGTCACAGCAAGTAGCAAGTCTCATCAGACCAGGAAACATTTTTCCAATCTTCTATTGTCCAGTTTTGGCACCCGGTGTGGTCTTCTGCTGCTGTAGCCCATCTGTTTTAAGGTTCGACGTGTTGTTGGTTCAGAGATGGTCTTCTGCATACCTTGGTTGTAATGAGGGATTATTTGAGTTACTGTTGCCTTTCTATCATCTGAAAACACTCTGGCTATTCTCCTCTGACCTCTGGCATCAACAACGGATTGTCGCCCAGAGAACTGCTGCTCACTGGATACTTTCTCTTTTTCGGACCATCCTCTGTAAACCCTTAAGATGGTTGCGTGTATAATCCCAGTAGATCAGATTCAGTAGTTTCTGAAATTCTCAGATCAGCCCATCCGGCACCAACAACCATGCCACATTCAAAATCACCTTTCTTCCCCATTCTGATGCTCGTATTGAACTTCAGCAGGTTGTCTTGACCGTGTCTACATGACTAAATGCAGAGTTGCTGCCACGTGATTGGCTGATTAGCTATTTGCTTTAACAAGCAGTTGAACAGGTGCACCTAATAAAGCAGCATGGAGTGAAAAGACGGACAGAGACACTGACCATACAGGCTAGTCCTTCATCCTCTATCACATCAGTCCCTCCTTTTTTCACCTTGTTTATCAATGCTGTCAAACATAAAAAAGTCAATTAGGAAAATACTCAGAAAATGCAAGTTCAGTTTGAAATGGGACGCAATTATAGGTTGCATTAACAGACGACAACTTAAGAGTGAAGAGTGAATAAACCACAGCGTGGTACAAAATAAGTAATCAAAAGTTATATTTTCATTGACTTGGCCAAAGTGAGCTGTCGACAGGATGTATAAAGGGTTGTGTGCTCATTCATTAATATGAGCAGATAAAATCCATTTTACAGCAGGCTGTGTGAGAGTGAATAATGTTCAAATATTGACGGCAGCACAAGCTGCCCAGTCAGTGGCTTAGTGGTATGTCAGTTCTGATCAGGGACTCGTACCCATTTAAGACCAGGTCTACTTCATTCCTATTCCTCACCAGTTATAATACTTTAAGGTTATCATGTTTTTATGCAGAGAAAGTTGCACTGACGAAAGTTAAAACCGCAAACACAGGAACTGTGTGTTCCTTCTATTTAAATACACCACCTTGCCCAACAACAGGGCAACATCCACACAGTACATCTACACTTCAAACGCAGAGCTTGTTTTTCAAGTTGGTCGAGGGCTCGATAACATTTCAACACAAATTCCACCCCAAGACCAAACAGATAAAAACTTTATATCCAAACAGATATTCACTTTCATTTACTCCGCAATGGTTTCAGCTTGGATTGTCTCTTTGCCTCAAAACACAACTTCGTACATTTCAGATGAGACCTGGGAGCTGTTCATGTAATCACAGTGTTCTACCGCTGGCCATTGAGCAGTTCGGGCAGTCAAGGAAAACTACTGACTTATTGTGAAAAAGGAGTGTTGCTCCTCCTCTCACCCTCCCCACAGGGAAGGATTTGGACCAGGAACCTGTCAGTATCAAACCACTTCTCTAACCTGTATACTAAATATAACTGTTCACATTGATTAGAGGCTTGGCTCACTTTTTATTCTCCTTCTACAGTTGGCCTGAGCCTGTGGGCACATTTAACATTTTATTCTTACAAAATTTGCAATGCAAATAGGTCCACGTCTTCAATCTATTACCCGTGATGTGATAAACACAAGAGACAAAATGGATTTGAAAAAAAAAAAAAAAATTTCAAAACCTCTTAATTCTTTCAGCATCAGCGGTGATATCTAGGCTACTTTAATTAGCAGGATCAGAAGCTGTATCAAGTACTCGGGGAAGGAGGGGGGTAAATGATGTGTGAGATGATTTTCTCATTTCTCCTACCTCAACTATACGTGTAGTATCTTCACTTAATAGACAAAGAAGAGTTGAATGGAGAAAGTGAAACAAATATAAAAGAGAGTCAAGGAAAAGGAGAAGATTAGGGATTGTTTTCATGAAGTGGAATGGGAGTTTAGAGTTAGATTGGAGTGAGGTGGAGGGATATAGCTGCCAAGTAATTATTATATCTTACAAAGCACTTACAAGCCACTTAACTGAGTTGGCCTTTTTCAATCTGTCTCTGAAATGAAAAAGCTTTTGTCCAGGGGTAGATGTTATACTCTTGTCCTTGAGGTTTAGACAAGCAGCTTGTGTCACTGTCATCACAACAAGGCAGACTAGACAGATCCATCCTCATAAAGTGTTCCAGTGTTCAAGTGGGTGCTAGCATCCTGCTGCTGATCAGCTCTGCATGACACTTGCCTGGGGAACAGGCAACCCAGAACAACCCAGACAGGACAATTTAGTTTCATTTCTCCAATTGGATGTCAGTTAGCCTCATGTTGCGATAACGCAGGGCCGAAATGAACGAGGACAGGCTCTGCCAGATCTAAGAAATCGAATCAGAAACATCACTAGATTAGAGTGTGGTACGTAAAATAAAACATAAATCTCTCAGGTACTTTGCATGAGCATACTTATACACTACAAAATCTATCTGTCATTCCTCAGACAGATTTTACCCTGTGTCCAGAATGATACGTTTGTTCTGCAGATTTGCAAAGAAACCCCGCCCTGTAGTAGCATGGAAGATGTTTTCCTGCCTAGTGAGGTAACAAAAAAAAAAACAAGTCCTCAGCTGGCAGCATTTAATTGTGTCTCTGACTATGACAGCAGGACTTGCTCGACCAGTGACAAAAGAAGAAAAGATCACACAAACTTCCCTTCCTGGCTAGAAGAGTTAATCAATATCACTTCCCTTGTTAGTCTGCAGAGAAGAACACAACACAGACAAATTATTTTTCACAAAATATTGGAAACATAGCAACACAGCCATGTGACCTCTGGGTAACTGCTCGATTTTAACATTTCATCGTCGAGGCTGCTGGCTCCTACTATTACAGCTGTAGTCAAACATCTTTCCAGCCTTACAGCCCACTCAGGCAGTTATAGTATGTATAACGAGTTGCATATTTAATGCAGTTAGTGATATTCTTCATGGTTTTAATTACATCAGGGCTTCATTCTCGCAGGTCATTGGTATGTGAGGTGTGGGGGTGTGGCTTAAGACTGTGTCTGGTGTGGCAGGGCTCATTTCTAAAGGCGAATGAAAAGAACTAAATGAACTGATTCAAAATGGCTCTCTGCTGTTCACTGAACTGAGGTGGAGATTTCAAAGTTTTCAGAAATAGCTGCTGAGGAAAGTATCCAGGTGAAGGAAACATCCGAAGAAACTAGATTTATTGGAAACGTGGTTTAAATTTTGAGAAAAATCTACGCACTAATTATGTTTTGATGTACTGAATCAAAGATGACTCACCTACTCCTGCAGAAATGTTGAGCCAAATCAAACTTGAGCGAGTATCAGAGCTGCTCATTTGAAAGCCCTCTGACAGTTCAGGAGCATTCGGAGTGCAATTATCCCTGCGCTCTTTGGATTACCTTTTTCTGTCTGATATTCACTTCATAATCCATTGATTTCAAAGTTTTTTAATTATTTTGATCATTCTGATGGAAACACTTTGAAGTCTGTTATCATGAGGTGTGTGTGCAGTCGCTGCATAAATATCAAACTCATCAGGCTACTTCATACATGCAGCATGCATGCATGACATGGTCATTAACTGGACAGCACTACTCAACACCTTAGTTTTAAGCATCAGACACGCCAAACTGACATCAAAGAACTTGGCCAAACAGGGACGAAGGCAGACTGTTGCTCTGCCCATCTTCCTGTGTCTTGGCCAAAAAGATGCACTTGAACACACCGCAGAGACTGCAGCCGACGGCCATCTAGCACATACGTTCTCAAATGCCTGAGAGGAAATAACTTTGCATACCAGCAGGGGCTGAGGTCTGTTTTTGTCATTCAAAAAGGAAAACCAGAAGTAGGGCTGTGCCCGACTCAGAATTATGTCAGGAATATTAGATTTTTGTTGTTCAATAAGAATATTCAGAGATTCCTTCTTTTTTGTCAATATAAAGATTTTAAGTTTGAATGGAGTTCAGCGGGATGCTCCAAGTGTCAGCGGCATTCACATAATATAGTAAACAAGCCATCTGCGCTAACGACAATGGGAATTGTGCAACTTTTTTTGCCGACACTAGATATCACACAAAAGCTAGAGACTGTCATATTAAGTTGCTGTGAGCTCCCTGGGCCTTGCAGTGAAAAGTTTGTCCTCCTCTGTGCAGCTGCATCATGTCCGCAGCTGCTTGTACCAAAGAGTAGCGTGGAAGTCAAGAGATAACATCAAAATCTGGAGACTTTTTGGTCCCCCAGAACACTAACTAGCAACAAAAAAAAAGCAATCTCTGTCAACTGAGGGGTCCCCATCTGATGCTTCAAATCTCCTACTTTCAAGGGGCAGCCCTAACCGGAAGACCGTCAGGACGGATTGAAGACGCCAGGAAGCACATTAACAACACAACCTGATGTTGAAGGAACAAAGGATATTTACTGTGTGCTTGCAAACAGTGACACAAAAAATTACAAACCATAACTACTAAAGAGCTCAATAGCCAAAAAAAATAAAAATCAACAAAAATAACAAGTTTGTTTCAATCTCATGCCCTCTTGACTTTAATCATTTGTAGGCTTTCCTCACCTCTGTTTCTCTTGGTACGCACTAGGGCTGTAGCCTGGAAATCCAGACTCAAATCTGGAAAGATTTTGAGTCTGGCCCTCACCGATACACCCTTCCTACCCAAGGGGCGGCACTAACTGAAGCATTTCAAATGCTGCCGCACACAATTGGATAGCACAATGGCCAATCAAAGCAAAAAACAAGGTGACGTATTCATTGCACTAAGCCCCATTTGTTTGCCAAACAGTGGGGCTAACTGATATATTATGCTTTTGCCGTATCTCGTCGGCAAAACAGCAGAAATGTCCTTCCTGGAAACGAAGGCTTCTAGAGCAGTCTTCTGTTCCTCTCTCAAGGAAAAAGATAAGTGTAGTTGGCTTAGCGTTTCTTCCAAAGCTAAATTGAATGGACGTGGTCCTTCGGCAGCTGCCATCTTGGCTGTTTACTTTTCGACTCCTACGGCGCAGCGATGTCCACATCATGTTATGCCCTCCCAGAGCCCACCTCTGTCAGACAGACTGATCTGATTGGTCCGATAGGCGATTCAGCGGGCTCTGCTCGTCGGGGCCAGAATCCTGTGCAGTGCAAATTAGAATTTGCTAGGGGCGGGCATCTGGATTTCCAGGTTACTAGGGCTGGGTATCGCCACTGATTTCCTGAAACGATTCGATTTCGATTCAATGGGTCCCGATTCCATTCGATTTCCGATTTGATTCAATCCGTAATCGATTTGCCTGGAGATTTTTCAGTTACAATACCATTTTTTTCTAGTATGTGAAAGAGATTCTCAGAGAACTAATAGTGTAACATTTACAAGGAATTATTTTTTAAAAAAGAATAAATTCACAACATGAATAAAAATAAATATTTTGTGACTACATGTTGTTTCCAGAGCAGTAAGATCAATATCAATATCGGGTCACTCCAGTAAAGATCGATTTGAGTCAGATGAATCGATTATTTTAACCCAGCCCTAGTGTGCACTGAGCTGAGCTGCCAATCAGAGTGATTGCATTCACCGATGGGCTCTGCAGTCTCCGACGCCAAGTCAACCTGCTCGATCTGCTGAAAAAAGAGTGACCAGTTCCAACGGTGTGGGGCACACCGCAAAAACTAGGGTGACATACACTTAGTAACGACCTGACACCGACCAATGACTGACTGTCGGCTTGGTGTGTCAGGGCCCTTACAACATTAGAATAATAACACGGTATACTGAAAAAATATGATTCATATTTAGTTTTGAGGGATGTCTTAAATAATGTGGAAAAAAACTTGTCAATATGGAGCTCCTGCTTAGCATTTTAAGTGTGAGAATCATCTGGCCCATCAGCCAGAAGCGTAATTACAGGGTTGTTCAAATCAGTACACCAGACCATAACATTAGCTCCATTCAGACCAATCAACAGCAATATTACCAGCATTGTTATCTGCAATAGCCCTCACCAAAGGCGGTGATTATAAACATGATGGTGGCTGTATATTTTTCAGCTCTCAGATTACTCAGCAGCCAGATAACTCCCTATTTTCATCAAGACTTTATTCAAATTCTGACCACAGATGGCATTTGTATTCCTACTTGAGTTTTTGTTCAAGTAGTAAAATAAAGAGAGAAAAAAAAACATCTGAATCAAAAGAAGGCTCTATGTCAAACAAAATATTGGATGAACCCACAACACCACCCTCATAATTAATGCAGTGAGCACCTTGAACTCGCAGCTCTGAATGCATTGCTGGCTCCTCTTGTATCACACTAGACTTCATCAATCATTTCAGAGCAACTTGTGATGAAAATCTTGAATTTATTTTATGTTGTTTATCAGCAAAGCGAAGGCTGGAGAAGCACTATTTAAAAAGCTGGTAAACAAAAAATAAAGAAAATTAACACTCTCTCATTCGCCAGCCGTCATTTGACCAGCTGCACTGCATGACCCTGCATGAAAACTCTGGTTGATCCCAATTTATATTTCCAGTCTCTGGTTGTCATTAATGAGCGAAAGGATTGAGGTGAGCTGTGGTGAATAATTATGCGTATGAACCGAGCTATCGCGGCTCACAGCATCGGGCAATTTATCATCTTCAAGGGGGTGGTGGAGGGGAGTCAGTGGACCGCATCCCATCCCCCCTTATTAGCACACAATCAATGTTTAATAGCATGGCTAAAGAAGTATAGCAAGAAAAGGCCTTCACCATGAGTACAGTCCTCCTATGTCACTATGCATTAGCTAATACTATAATTCACTACTCTTCAGTTACAGCGAGTCAGGGATGACCCATTAGCCATCCATGCATGAACAAACAGATAGGATGCCTGTGCTGAAGGACTTTTGCATCCAACTAAAAACTGCTACTGTGGTTTAGAGGGTGTGTCAGAATCACACCATTGTTTCTAGAGACTGACTCAGACCCTTTTCCTGTCAAGCAGGAGGGGGATTATGTTGCCGACTGGGAGTGGAAAACCACTTTATTATGTAGAAAGCCGCACACTCAAATTGTGCTCGGAATTTTAGCCACAGAATTTTTTTTATCAACCTGAGCTTTTGCCAAATAATCGAACCTGTCCCTTGAGAGTGCCGGGACATCAGCCAGGAATATCAGTTCCCCCACGTCAATGTTTTTTCAAGGAAGATTCAGCAAAAAATAAACGCCATTGTTAGGTTTCAAACTGGAACAGGATATGCAGCATGTTTTAAACAGCAGCCTCTTTCTTCATAGAAAATTCCGCCACAGGTCCCGGCGCACTTCAAAGCTCTCTGATAGTGGGGCTTATGAATATTTTAGTAACAGGTTACAATGTTAAGCTCTGAGGATGTGCTATCAAACTTCAAAACTGTACAACACCTAGGAGCTCCTAATGAATATACTGCAGTTAAATTAACGGTGACAGCATGGTGCAAGTCAGGCAATTAAATGTGACTAATATATCTATAAACACCAACTGTGAGATTTCATGGCTTTTCATTTTGTGTGACTCAAGTAACATTATCCCTTTATTTGGTATTATGCTTTGTAGCCTTTTTATAAGCTGTACATTTCTTAACTTCTTTCTTTCTTCTAGTAAAACAAATTATTATAAGGGATGACAACAAATATTTCAACTATGCTGTGTTATTAATAATGACAGTGGCTCCCCTTAAATGCACCTAGCAGCCACATTAAACTGTTGTTGAACAGTTCAATTGCCAGAACAAACGCTGGCACTGCACTTTTCTGCAAACCATGGATTTGCTAAATTTTTATGTTACTATCTAGCAGATACCTTGAGGCATTATGTTTTAACAATGCTGTGGTTAATGTGTGGTTAGGTGTAGGCATACAAATCACTTGGCTGTCATTAGGAAGAGATCATGATTTTGGCTTTAAATACCTGGTATAGTGTGCAGATTTCCTGCTTAAAAAACAGCAATGTCTCTGTAAAAAACAACTGCATTTCATGCCACTATCCCTGCTGCAATACCAGCAACAGGTTGCTATTAAGGCACCCGCATTTGGTGCCTTAAAAGCTGCTGGAAACACAGTTGCTAAATCACAACTGATTTTGTTGTTTGTTGGTCTCAAACACTGGTCTGCAATCGTCTATTGCATGGCAAGTATCTTGCCTAAGTGACACCTGGCATCCAGGTCAGGTCAGTCAGTGTGAGTAAAGCCTGTAAACCAGGAACTCTGTGCTAACCTGATCATTTCAGCACAACGATTACAACAACAAGCACCAGGTAGATGTCAATAATGAAGCCAAAAATGCTGATCACTGATACAGGATGAAGGGAAAACAGTACTGCAACATCACGAGTATCACACGGTAACGTTACAACAAATGCAATAATTGGATAGGACTACACAAGGAAACATAACTGTGACATGAACATTTGGAGGATCCATATTGATCAAAGACAGTTGGTAATTCACACGCACCTATTATATGT
Source organism: Epinephelus moara (assembly GCF_006386435.1). Classification (NCBI taxonomy): domain Eukaryota; kingdom Metazoa; phylum Chordata; class Actinopteri; order Perciformes; family Serranidae; genus Epinephelus; species Epinephelus moara. The sequence continues at coordinate 37,429,504 of NC_065515.1, read as the reverse complement.
AAGCCAGACAGATATTCTCCTGCTCGTTACTGTGCACAGATGTAGGCTACTGTATGTACAGGCCTCAAGAGCCCTTCTGATGCCAGCAGACACATAGAAACCTCCTGGCAGTATGCGTTTTGCAGGCGCAAACATTTTTTGCACTTTGCCTGCATGTTTCACTTCCACTGCTACAACTCCATCTTGGTGGAAACACTGAATTATGTCCTATTACATAAAAGTTTCAGTAATTTTTTAAAAGTAATGGGTTGCTTAATTGACAGCATACTATTCCACTGCTCATTTGATCATTGCTGCAAAACCTCACCTCAGTAGATTTGCAACTTACCACAAGTCAGTTTATTTATGATAGTTAGTCCACTAGAACGGTTGCAATTGCAACTATACATAAAAATGGCTGCCGCTCTGGAGATGTTTGTCTCGGTAAACTAAGGTATATCAATTTGTAGGTTTACTGGCTCTCAAAAACAACATTTTGAATAATGGTGTCAAGAATAAGAAATGTCACCACAGAAATGCCTGTGAATATTCTAACAACCTGGTTGTAAGGGAGCCACTTAGCCTGTGCAAGTTTGCCAAAATAAATTCGATCCTTCAGTCTTCTCAGTGCATATGTCTTAACTTACATTAACAGTCAAAACACACTCACACAGACATTTTAACCTATTGTGATGTAGTTTTCATGTCTTTGGACCGTGGAGGAAAACCAAAGTATCTGCACGGCCTTAGCAAAGAACTTGGAAATCAAAAGAGTCAAGATTCAAACAATTTTGCTGTGACTTACAGAGGTATGATTTAGAAATGAATATTCTTACAAAACTGATTTCAAAACATAATTCTGCTCCATGTTTCATGCTGAAGCATATAAACTTTAAATCAGGTATATAATTATCATACGTTGTTTGTCATTCTCAAAGTTATTAATGGATTCCGATACTAAATACTGTGATTAAAACAGGAGACGCTTTGATTCAGAATTTCCAAATTAGTCCATTTTTCATGCCACGTTTTTTTGCTGATGTTGTTGATACAGTACCTGAGGAAAAAGTGCTGTCAGCATAAAACAGAACCCTAGGCCATCATTCGCCTTCCTTTGCATATTGATTATTTTTTTATTATAAATGTATGCAAAGCGATGTAAATATGTCAATAACCCTGCAGTGCCAGCTGTTTGTAGACAGTATCTCATTAGCTGCTAATTTCCGCTTTGGAAATGTGCATTTGTGTATCCAAGCAGAATCACACCAACAGCTTCCACATGTATCTGTTGGATTAAACTGCACTGATTGTTCCGAGATATCCATCAGTCAGCACTTTCCTCATCTCCCAGAGCCTGCAAGTTTACCGACAAACTAAAAGTCAGTTCTCCACACTGCCAGTGACATTTAACCGATAAGTCTGCAGGCTGGCCAATCAGTGCTCCCATACAATTAGTCGGTTTTACATTAAACAGTTGGCTTTCCAAATTAGTTAGGGCCCCGACATCAAGACACTTAATCTACAAAGCAATTAGGAGGTTGCAAATTGAGTAAAGCTCTACAAGGAAGCCATGAAACTCATTAGGCAGTAGTGCAATATCAATTCAACTCTGACCCTTTAATTAAAGAGAAAGAAGACAATAAAACAGGACACTGGTTTTAATTTAACTGTGAATTTCTCTGCAGAGGTAAGTAGAAATAATCCAAAGCATGAAACTTTATGCAAAAAAACAGAGAGGCAAACTCCCTATACTTCCAGTGGACAAAAAGTGTGTATAAGTCAGTTGCGAAAGACTAATCATTTTTTAACCCGTTTGAAATGTACCATGAATCACACATATTTGTCAATTCAAAAGACAATTGTGAGAAATGCAGTTTGTCAAAAAAACTTTGGGGCCAGTGTGTAATATTTGGCATGGTTTATTGTCAATCTGAATCTGAATCTGAATCTGAATATTCTGCCCATTAATATGTTTATACAAGTGTATAATCGCTATAAAATAAAATTCGTTTGGTTTTCGTAGCCTTATAATTATGCTTTTATATATATA